>NW_021829632.1:0-25000 GCF_006345805.1 Octopus sinensis | reverse complement strand
GTCTCTGGTGAAGCAGTTAGCTGAACCCTAATTATAATTATGTAGATAATTTTACCTATAAAGGTTATTTTAACGTACCGATCTACTTGGTAAAATTGTTACTTAATTAATTTAATAAACACATTTTACCCTTCTATTATATATATGTATATATTATATATATATATATATATATGTCGACTTGCGATAATTTAAGCGGAATGACAGCAGTGTAATTGTTCCCGTCTCGTAGGATCTCCATAGGATAGGAGCAACTTCTGTTCTAGGCTCTAACTAGTAAAAATTTCTTTAAGCGAAAGAATACTCAATTGCAAACTCTGAAATACTATATATTTTCTTAATAACTGGATATGCCGTCTTTACATTAACCTGGTTGTTTAACAACTTCTTTTATTACGCCTTTAGTAATTAATTCTTAAAAACAAACAAACAAAAGCAGTGGAGTCTCAATGGTGGTTTATTTGATTTAAGTTGTGTATTCTCATTTGTTATTTACGGGTGTTCCATTTCATGTGGTTTCGTTTATAACGGTTTGCTGTGTGTGTATGTGGGTTTGTGTATTTGCTGAAACGTTTGTTTATTTGTCTGTGTGTCTGTTCAAAGCATAACTATACAAATTGCTGTGGAGGCGCAATGGCCCAGTGGTTAGGGCAGCGGACTCGCGGTCGTAGGATCGCGGTTTCAATTCCCAGACCGGGCGTTGTGAGTGTTTATTGAGCGAAAACACCTAAAAAGCTCCACGAGGCTCCGGCTTTCTCTCACAACTTTCTCTCACTCTTACTTCCTGTTTCTGTTGTACCTGTATTTCAAGGGGCCGGCTTTGTCAATCTCTGTGTTACGCTGAATATCCCCGAGAACTACGTTAAGGGTACACGTGTCTGTGGAGTGCTCAGCCACTTACACGTTAATTTCACGAGCAGGCTGTTCCGTTGATCGGATCAACCGGAACCCTCGTCGTCGTAACCGACGGAGTGCTTCCATCCATACAAATTGCTATCACTGACCGTCTTTCTGAGACTATCAAAGTGATATCTGAAATAGTAAAATTGGTATGGCCTTGACAATGCATAAAAATGCTGTATATTTTAGAAAACTGGAATGAAACATGAAGTTGTTGCGTTCATATTTGGATCTTTTCGGTTTGAACGGCAGTTTTTTCTAGCAGTCTCATATGAAATTGTCACCCATAATCATGACCCTAGTATCGATCTATTGCATTTCAATCTGTTTTAGGGTTAGGGTTAGTTAGGGTTAGGGGTGGGGGGAAGGAAGGGTATCTTTTTTTCTTCACAAATGTAAATAAACCCAATCTGTTTCTTAAATGAGGGACATATTCATACGGCACAGAATGCTTTTTACCTCAATAGACGACGCTGATTGGTTGAAATTGTAGAAATTGAAGAAAAACAACAATAAATATCTTACAAACTATAGAATTTTCTCAATAAAGCCAAGAGAAAAAGATGTTTTATAAACACATTCTACCAGTATACGAAGTTTAAATTTTTTTAGTTATCTAGAAATTATGTTAAAAACTGCCGTTCAAACCGAAAAGATCCTCACATTTTCCGTTCCTCTAGACAATACAATCTTAGACAATCGACATTGGCACACATTGCATTTTATATATACACTTTATATACTTTATGCACAATTTTATAGACTTAATTACACAGCGCTCTCCTTCTTTCTCTCTCGCTCTTCGCCTTAGCCTCTTTTTCTCTCTCCTTTTTCTTTCGCTCTTTACTCTTTACTTGTTTCAGTCATTTGACTGCGGCCATGCTGGAACACCGCCTTTAATCGAGCAAATCGACCCCAGGACTTATTCTTTGGAAACCTAGTACTTATTCTATCGGTCTCTTTTGCCGAACCACTAAGTGACGGGGACATAAACACACCAGCATCGGTTGTCAAGCAATGCTAGGGGAACAAACACAGACACACAAACATACACGCACGCATATATATATATATATATATATATATATATATATATATATATATATATATATATATATATATATATATATACGACGAGCTTCTTTCAGTTTCCGTCTACCAAATCCACTCACAAAGCTTTGGTCGGCCCGAGGCTATAGTAGAAGACACTTGCCCAAGGTGCCACGCAGTGGGACTGAACTCGGAACCATGTGGTTAGTAAACAAGCTACTTACCACAAAGCCACTCCTGCGCCTATCGTATTTCCTTTCAACTAATCACATGAAAGGACTACAGACGGGCTAAGTAACAAAGGAAAACAGAACGTAGCTAAAAGAAAAAATTACACATGTCACTCACCACCACCTCTCCTCCCTCTCCACCTGCTAAGCATTTTGTCTGACGTGCTAACGATGTAATCAACTTCTCCCCGCAAAATTGCTGGCTTTGTGTGAAAAAAAATTGAAAGAATTAATGATAATAACAACAACATTGATAATAATTCTTTCTAATTTTGATACAAGGCCAGCAATTTTGAGGTGTAGGTAAGTCAATTATATCAACCCTTGTGCTCACCTGGTACTTATTTTATCGTTTCCGAAAGGATGAAAAGCAAGCACTAAGTCCTATGCCCGCCCCCCATATATATATATATAAATATATATATATAATAAATACATACATATAATCACAGATTAATAAGGGGTTTGTAATCCATGCAGAATTAAATCCCACCAAAGTATATCCAAAACATTTGTGTCAATAAATATTTGAAATTCATTATTTGTGTGTATATATTCATACATACACACACAAACGTACACAAATGCACACAAATGCACACATACACACACACACACACACACACATTCAAGCATGGTCGATGCCAGTACACCTGACTGACCCTCGTGCCTTAGGATTTCGAGCTTAGACCGTAACGAGCTGGAAGAAATGCTGCTTAGCATTTTGTCCGACACGCTAATGACTCTTCTAATTAGCTTCCTCGAAGAATAATGATAAGAAAAATGAAAAGAAAGTTCTTCTAGTCGATTTATGAGACCCTACAAATAATAACGTACCTTTAAATGAGATGGAGGTATTCTCTAAATATAAAGGTCTGGAAATAGAATTTGTGGTTTGAAAACAGAACTAATCGATATAATAATAGGTATTTTCGGAATGATGAAAAACATGCAGACAAATACCGTAGGACTTATAAATATCCCAAAATATAATAAGAAAAGAACTCTATTAGTTACCGCATGCATTCAATACTGGAATAATAACAAACCTAGAACAAAGCGCTGCGCACAAGAAAAATTATTTTCAGCATTGACACTACAACTGTAAATTCCAGTAAATTCAATACAAATTGTGAACTCTTCCAAGGTAACTCATTATCTTCTTTGTTATTCTGTTTAGCACTGATTCCCCTAAGTGTGAAACAAATTATGGCTATAAATGTGTATGAGAAAAACCGTCAACCATCTTTTCTATGTGGATGATTTGAAGCATTTTTACAAAAAAAAAAAAAAAAAATTATCAACAGCTGCAAGCGCTTCTTTACGTAAATAGTGATGGCATCAAAATGAAATTGGAACTTGACAAATGTACCAAGTCTATATTCGAAAAAGGAAAACTACTAAGAACATGCGGCTAAATAGAGATATAAAATGAAATAATTAAAACCCGAGGACAGTTATATGCATTTAGTTATTTGTAAAAGAGATGGAATTAAGCACTCACTAATGAGAAAAATAGATGAAAAAAATGAATTCCATTGCTGAGTAAATCGATTTTGAAAACTGAGTTTAATGCCAGAAACAAAATTCAGGCCATAAACACGGAAGCTGTACTCACGTACAGCTTCAATGTTATACACAAGTCCATCCACCATTGAGATCAACAATATTGATGTTAAAATTCGAAAGTTGAGGACGATGTATCGTATCATTCAAAAGTTGACATAAATCGATAATACCTTTCAAGAAAAAGAGCATGGTCGGTGATTAATATATTATCAGCTTTCATTTAAAATTGCAACCATGGAACTTGCTTACCTGCAATAAACAAAAAAAAAAAATAATAAAACGACTGGGTGTTGAGGGTAGGTTTGAAATACAAAGATACTGAAAAGCTGCGATCAGTGATTAAGATTCAATGATAACTTTTTCCCTACTGGTACAAAGGCTGAAATTTTGCGGGGACGGAGTTAGTCGATTACATCGACCCCAGTACTCAACTGGTACTTATTTCATCAACCCCGAAAGAATGAACAGAAGGCAAAGTCGACCTCGCGGAATACAATAATATAACTTCGGAAGGCGGCGAGCTGGCAGAAACGTTAGTGTGCCGGGCGAAATGCTTAGCAGTATTTCGTCTGTCTTTACATTCTGAGTTCAAATTCCACCAAGGTCGACTTTGCCTTTCATCCTTTCGGGGTCGATTAAATAAGTACCAGTTATGCACTGGGGTCGATGTAATCGACTTAATCAGTTTGTCTGTCCTTGTTTGTCTCCTCTGTGTATAGCCCTTTGTGGGCAGTAAAGAAATAAGAAACGTTAGTGCGCCGGGCGAAATGCTTAGCAGTATTTCGCCTATCTTTACATTATGAGTTCAAATTCCGCCGAGGTCGACTTTGCCTTTCATCCTTTCGAGGTCGATAAATTAAGTACCAGTTGTGCACTGGAGTCGATCTAATCGACTGGCCTCAACCCTCAAAAATTTCGGGCCTTGTGCCTAGAGAAGAAAAGAATAATATAACTTCGGGAAATTCAGCTAAATGAATCGGTACTCAAAGAAAATGTGTCCGCAACTGAAAAGGTAAAACAAATGAAAACATTACCTATTGTTGTAAGGTCCCAAGGAGCAAAGAAATGTGTTGACCAAATTCTTAGCACTCTCAAATTAAGCGAATTTCAGAATATCATACTTTTGAGTACCTCGCATATCTTACGTAAATTTCTCTCCATGTAAATACAAACTTATTCATTTAGTTTTATTATGAATATGAAAAAATTACATAAAAAGTAATTTCTTATATAACACAGACACCAGTTTATCAGTTGCATGACACATCTTTAGATGCCAGAACTTGTCTCTTGGCGCCTCTGATTAATTCTTGGGTGTAGATAGTACAGGTGAAAGCAAAGGGGGAAAATGAATAATAGTTTTCTTTATATATCACAAAATGGGCATTATGGGGATATTACAAACATGTTTACGTAAAGTGTAAATTTTGTTTGTTCCTTCTCGAGCCATGCCTGGCTCATAAGGGTCGGTTTCCCGGTTTCCTTGGCATATAGGTTCCCCACCTGGACGGGACGCCGGTCCGTCGCAGGTGAGCTGCAAGATGCAGGAGGAAAGAGTGAAAAAAAGTTGTGGCGAAAGAGTCAGCAGAAGTTCGCCACTACCTTCTGGCGGAGCCGCGTGAAGCGTAGGTGTTTTTGCTCATAAACACACCATCGCCTGGTCTGAGATTCGAACCCGCGATCTCTCGACCGCGAGTCCGCTGCTCTAACCACTATGCCATGTGCCTCCACTGCGCCCTTTTAAAGCCTATCTAGGCTCATGGGCTCGGTATCTCGGCTTCAATGGCGTATGTGTTCCCAAGCTGGACGGGACGCCAGTCCATCGCAGCGTTACTCATTTTTGCCAGGTGAGTGGACTGGAGCAACCTGAAATGAAGTGTTTTGCTCAAGAACACAACGCGTCGCCCAGTACAGGAATCGAAACCACAATCTTACGATCATGATGCTGACACCCTAACCATTAAGCCACGCGCCTCCACAGCCATGTATTTGTATACTGCGCATATTAGGCAGTCCCACCTAACAATTCTTCAGTGTTTGTAGAATTTATTTCGAATCCGTAGCAATTCCCGGCTAAGGATTCCTTGAAGTTATCCATAGTCATTCATAAGTCGAAATTTTTCCAGGACGAACGATCCACTTCGTTGCCAGCAACATTCATAGCATGTCGTCAAACTTTCCCACAACAAATCCTCTGTATATTGCATAATACGACGAGTAAGACGCTGGAAAAGCTTCATCACATTCTAGGAGTCAGTTTTGGTGTTTACTGGACAGAGGACTACAACTCATGCAAAGAAACGAGCCGTGGATAGACGTGCCTTACAAATAGAGACCACACCTCTTTCTCATCCAGTAATTTCAACAATTGATGTAATCGCAGCGTGTCTGAGCAGCAAGGGCGACATCACACTGAAGTTGTATTGCACAAAGCGTTGGCAAGCAAATATACCAATAGCTATCGAAATAACAGGCACCGGAACTGCTCGAATAACAATGAAATAACACCAGGAGAAATAACAAAAGACGTTGTTATTTCATTGTTCTGCAAAATGTTAATTACACCGAGAATATTGCCACGATGAAATGCGAAAGCAAAAGCGGAAAATATTGAAGGCTATCTTTGTAATTAATGCATTTACTTATTATCGAAGTGTTATTGCTTCTTGCTTGATATAAGATAAGTTTAATAGAGCAGAAATAAATCAATATGGGGCAAATTCAGTTTAACCTTACGAAATAATACAAAAGCAATCGTATCAGGCAGTCTCTGGTTAAAAAGACATGGCGTATTTTGAATTTTGTGCATGGAATTGCAAAATACTGAACGTGTTAAGCTCCTCATCGCTGGAAACAAATATACTGCTAACCGATATGACTATCGACTATCTAAATAAAGGGGTCGGAATGTATCTCTTTAGTCCGGCAATTAAAACAAAAGACATTAATTTACAGGAGGATACGTTTCCATACCACAAACATATTTCACAACTATACAATTCACCTTGTTCTTCTACTAAAACAAAAACAAACTAAAGGCTGGAGCACCGCCTTTAGTCGAGTAAATCGAACCCAGGACTTATTCTTTGTAAGCCTAGTACTTATTCTATCGGTATCTTTTGCCGAACCGCTAAGTTACGGGGACGTAAACACACCACCATCGGTTGTCAAGCGATGTTGGGGGGACAGACACAGACACACACCACACACACACACACACACACACACACACACACACATATATATATATATATGTATATATATATACGGCGGTGCATCTGCATGGCCGCAGCTCTGAGCTGAAACTAGAAAAAAAAATATATGGCCTGCTCGCTTAGCCAGCGGGGTGGCGTCATTCGAAGGCTAAAATAATGCGAACGCATTGTGACCAGCGATGTGTAACAACATCTGATGGTCTGGTCGGTCACGTGATCACGTGATATATATATATATATATATATATATATGCATATATACGGCGGGGTTCTTTCAGTTTCCGTCTACCAAATCCACTCACAAGGCTTTGGTCGGCCCGAGGCTATAGTAGAAAACACTTGCCCAAGGTGCCACGCAGTGGGAATGATCCCGGAACCATGTGGTTCGTAAGCAAGCTACGTATCATACAGCCACTCCTGCACCTAAACGAACACAAATACTCAGCACCCAAAGCACTAAACACATTATTGCCACAATATAATGTATGATGTGTAATACCTGGAAAGAAAATAGTCCTGATCTGAAATTAACTTCGAAATCCCAACAGATTTGCTAATTTAGGAAGATACATTTTTTGAAAGCAAACAGATATTAAGTACAGAAATAGAAAATTAAAAAACAAAATACTTAGCAAAAATACAGAAAACTGCAAAGGACGATAATAAAATTTATTAAAGCTATTAAATGTTGAGAACGTATATTATGAAGAGAGACTGCGAACAAGCAAACCACACCTAATAAATAAAAGAGTACAGCAAAATAAAACACTTGTTCACGTATAAAATACTGAGCTAAAACAAAAGCCAAATGAGAACTACATAAATGAAACTATAAATATAAGTGAATATGATAAAGATTTAATAACTGAAAATTATGAATACAGAAATTTTGAATGTAAAGATAATCTAACTTTTGAATGTAACGAAAATCTAAATTTTGAAATGGTTAATGAATTAAAATCGATAGAAGGTATTCCTGTGGGTCATCGAAAAATATAACCTAATAATAGACTAACAATAATAACACAGGTAAAGTTACTCATGGCAGACATTGTGAAAAGCAAATGTGAACAATGACACCACCTTGAAAAACGACCTCTGTAGCAACCATTGTGTTTAGGAAGAAAGTGGGTATTTCCTCAAAACTTCTCATATAAAAACATCTATCAGCAAACAAAGAAATGATAGAAAATAGCAGAAAAGATCTATCAATCATTAATGAATTCAACAATGAAAGGACACAAAGGGAGGAGAATCAGAACAAAAATTCATAAATACTGCAAAGCAAACAAAGGTTATTCGAAACCAAAGAACAACGCAAGTAATAGATCGAAAAGAATTCGCTATAATGAAAAGCAACGTTTCTTTAAATACCAGAAATATTTCGAATTCAACCCTTGAGAATTTTACTAAAAATTAAGAGATAGATGGAGTGCAAAAACAAGAAACACTACAAGAATTTGTGGGTAGTCTATGGAAAAGGAAGGGATCCACACAGACTAGAATGTTCAAGCTATGAGTAATATATGAAGAATTATGGGAAATTATAACAAGAGTGGCCCAGACGCTATTAAAAATGAATAACTGGAAAACACTAAGCAAGATATTGTTCCAAATTTCTATTTAAAATATTTAATACCTATACGGAAAGAACTTGCAAAAATATTCAGTAATTTATTAGAAGAACCTAGAACAACACCTGAGTTCCTAATCCATAGGTAAGTTGTTTTGTCTTAATTTCAAAAGACTAAAAAAAGACAAGTTACCTCCAAAATATCAGAACGAAAACCTGTCAGTTTATAAGTATGAAATACTTTAACTGAAATAAAGTAGTAGAAAAGGAATGATCACACGAAAAGAAAAAAATCACACATTCGATTGTAGTGGATACGAAGAGAAGCAATGCTGCAAAGGTTTCAGAACGTTTGTGAGATTAATTATTGATCAACAAAATCATATTTGAAAACTGTAAGAGGTAAAAAATAAGGCCTCTGCATAATAATAATAATAATAATAATAATAATAATAATGATGATGATGATGATGATGATGATGATGATGATGATGATGATGATGATGATGATGATGATGATGATGATGATGGTGATGATGATGATGATGATGATAATAATAATAATAATAATAATAATAATAATAATAATAATAATAATGATAATAATAATAATAAATGCGCCCTTTTAAAGCCTTGCCAGGTTCATGGGCCCGGTTTCCCAGTTTCAGTGCGTATGTGTTCCCCCCAGCTAGACAGGACATCACTCCATCGCAGCGTTACTCATTTTTGCCAGCTGAGTGGACTGGAGCAACGTGAAATGAAGTGTTTTGTTCAAGAATCGAAACCACAATCTTACGATCATGATGCTAACACCCTAACCACTAAGCCACACGCCTCCACCATCTGCATAATATAGATTCAATACCAAAATTTTGGCCTGGACTGACTTTTCTGTGTCACAATACATGGATTTTGGAAAATTAGCCATGAATAGGGTGGCATCAACAACAAGTAGGTAGAGCAAGCATATCAAGAAAAAACAGAAAATAATTTTGTAGATTCTAACAAAAGAGAAAGTAGACGAAAATTTCGAAGTTATTCCTTCTTTGCATATTCTTTCTGCTTTGCGTTGCAACCTTTAATCAAGCTGGATATAGAAGAATTGTGATACGACTGCTATGCTGGAACGATCGATCTTATGAATATGGATACCCTTAGTTGTACGATATGGATGGTAAAGAAGTGTAAATATTTTTACACACAAGACACCGATTTACTGAAGGGTCTGACATGAATTCGGCTTAGACATATTGCACAAATGGAACGTTGAGGATAAGAAAATTAATAAAAACCACAAATATATAAGATTATGAAACCACAATAAAAGAATTTGACCAAACACAGTCTTACAAATACTTAGGAATTAATAATGAACAAAGCAGTGTACAACATACACTCACGCACACAGAAGCGAAAGAAAAGTTTTCGAAGAAGCTATGTTACAGATGCATTGGATCAATACATAAAACAGAGCTAAATGCAAACTATATGGCATTAGGCAGAAACACAGTAGCTGTTTCAATAAGATATAGTTTGTAATATCCCATGTTGGAGCTAAGTGAAATAGTAAGATTAGATGAGAAAACAAAGAAAATAACGGCAGCGTTTAGAATATACCACACAAAATCTGACACAGAGGGATTATGTAAATCGCGATGGTAGGACGACGTAAGGACCTTGTGAAACGACATGATAGTTATAAGATATTTGGGAAAAGACTGAAAATAGGAGAGGAGAAAGAGGAAACTAATAGAAACACGAATACAAATATAAAGCAGGGACTGAGGTAACAGACAGTTGTGACGAGCAATAACAACCCTCCCCCCCAAAAAACCGGATCTTTTCGGTTTGAACGGCAGTTTTTTAATATAATTTCCACGTAACTAAAAAAATTTAAACTTCGTATACTGGTAGAATGTGTTTATAAAACATCTTTTTCTCTTGGCTTTATTGAGAAAATTCTATGGTTTGTAAGATATTCGTTGTTTTTTTTCTTCAATTTCTGCAATTTCAACCAATCAATGACGTCTATTGAGTTAAAAAACATTCTGTGCCGTATGAATATGTCCCTCGTTTAAGAAACAGATTGGGTTTATTTACATTTCAGAAGAAAAAAAGATAGCCTTCCCCCCAACCCTAACCCTAACTATCCCTAACCCTAAAACAGATTGAAATGCAATAGATCGATACTAGGGTCATAAGTATGGGTGACAATTTCATATGACACCGCTAGAAAAAACTGCCGTTCAAACCGAAAAGATCCAAAAAACCTATTAAACTAAGGACTGGTGGAAGCACTCCGTTGGTAACGACGACGAGGGTTCCGGTTGATCCGAATCAACGGAACAGCCTGCTCGTGAAATTAACGTGTAAGTGGCTGAGCACTCCACAGACACGTGTACCCTTAACGTAGTTCTCGGGGATATTCAGCGTGACACAGAGAGTGACAAGGCCGGTCGTTTGAAATAAGGTACAACAGAAACAGGAAGTAAGAGTGAGAGAAAGTTGTGGCGAAAGAGTACAGCAGGGATCACCACCACCCCCTGCCGGAGCCTCGTGGAGCTTTTTAAGTGTTTTCGCTCAATAAACACTCACAACGCCGCCCGGTCTGGGAATCGAAACCACGATCCTACGACCGCGAGTCCGCTGCCCTAACCACTGGGCCATTGCGCCTCCACAAACTAAGAACTAAGGTGAACATGAGAATAGAAATTTCATGCTACAACACTGGTAAGAAAAATCTTCACATGACCGATGCAATAAAATATCAGTGCCCATATTTTCTTCATACTGAGGTTGTGTTCAAACCTCATAAAATAAATACACTGTAATTAGTAGCTCAAATGTTAACAAACACATCGTTAGACTTGAGTACAAATTTTATTATTACAATGCAATAAATATTAGTGGCATAAACTTGCATGTCTAGACAGAGCGGCTAATTTGATAGTTGAGAGAGCAATATATGCAGAACACACACACACACACACGCGCACACACACACACACACACACAGACACAGATACAGACACACACACACACACAGACACACACACACACACAGACACAGACACACACACACACACACACACACACAACACCACACACACACACACACAGACACACACACAACACACAGACACACACACCACACACAGACACAGACACACACCACACACAGACACAGACACAAACACACACCACACACACACACACACAGACACACACAAACAGACACACACACACACACACACAGACACCACACACACAGACACACACACACACACATACACACACACACAGAGACACACACAGACACAGACACAGACCACACACACACACACACACACACACACAGACACACACACACACACACACACACACAGACACACACAAACAGACACACACACACAGACACACAGACACAGACACAGACACACACACACACACACACACACACAGACACACACACACAGACACAGACACACACACACACACACACACACCACACACACACACACAAACGAGCCCACACAAACAAACACACACACATAAGCATGTCTGAGTTTGGACTTTGATACTCTGGAAATTCAAGAAAAGAAATATAAACACAAAATGAAATACTTTTCTGAATGACAAAATGAACGCCGATTGGGACGTACTATTTCATACAGTCAGAGAAATATTAAGAGAGATTATCCAGAGATTATTGCCAGAGACCAGATAAAGTAGATAAGATAAAGTAGAAGGAAAAGAGTCCCTAATTAATATATCAATTTTAATGGGCAATAATATATCGCCGATAGAAATATAGAAACTCTAAATTACAAAGATCTGGAACCAGAATTTAGGATTGAAAACAACCCGTATGTGGGAATACTAAAAATAACGTATCATTTCGGTTTGAACGGCAGTTTTTTCTAGCGGTGTCATATGAAATTATCACCCATAATTATGACCCTAGTATCGATCTATTGCATGTCAAACTGTTTTAGGGTTAGGGTTAGAGTTAGGGTTAGTTAGGATTAGGAGTGGGGGGAGGGTATATTTTTTTCTTCACAAATGTAAATAAACCCAATCTGTTTCTTAAACGAGGGACGTATTCATACGGCACAGAATGTTTTCACCTCAATAGACGTCATTGATTGGTTGAAATTGCAGAAATTGAAGAAAAAAAACAAACAACAAATATCTTACAAACTATAGAATTTTCTCAATAAAGCCAAGAGAAAAAGATGTTTTATAAACACATTCTACCAGTATACGAAGTTTAAAAGTGTTTAGTTACGTGGAAATTATTTTAAAAAACTGCCGTTCAAACCGAAAAGATCCAAAACAACAAAAAGATGTATGCAAATGCATAACGAAACCTCAGGGGCTTGTAAACATAAACTACATACAGAAAAAATCACTGCTTGACACGATTCAGTATATTGAGTACTTTCAACCAAAGACAAAAGACAAACAAACAAAAACTAAGCAAAACACCAATATGCTCAAGTGACATTGAGTTGCTTTCTGTTCTATATTTTTGAGATGAGGTATTCTGTACATTATTTACATTATTTACATTGGACGGATATGTGTCCTCTTCTTCTTTGTTGTTACCACAACGTTTCGGCTGATTTACTCTCCAGACTTCATCAGGTGTCCTGGTAGAATTTTGAACCCAAACCTGAGTTCTCATTCCTAAGGTATTTTTGCTGTCATCATCATCATCATCATCATCATCATCGTCGTCGTCGTCGTCGTCGTCGTCGTCGTCGTCGTCGTCGTCGTCGTCCTCGTCGTCGTCATCATCATCATCATCATTATCATCATCGTCGTCGTCGTCATCATCATTATCATTATTAATATTATCATTATTATTGTTGTTATTATTATTTATTCAAGGCACCCCAAGATTCCGAGTTAAATTCCAGGCAGTGCCTTGAATTAATAATAATAATAATAATAATAATGATAATAATAATAATAATATTAATAATAATAATAATAATAATGATAATAATGATAATAATAATAATAATAATAATAATAATAATAATAACAACAACAACAACAAAATCAGCAAAAAATACCTTAGGAATGAGAACCCAGCATTGGGTTCAAAATTCTACCAGGACACCTGATGAAGTCTGGAGAGTAAATCAGCCGAAACGATGTGGTAACAAGAAGCAAGATGAGCTGCTTTCTGTTGTGCGAATGTAAACGAGACTACCAAATTTTTATATTTGGCGTAATAAAGGATTCATAATAACACACACACACACACACACACACACACACACAGTAGAAGGAGGGATTAGTCTAAAGCACCCTAAGTATTATTTGCCTAGAGTTTTGCTCTTTTTGACTCCAGCGCAATTTGAACTCAAAATGCATGTAGTTGGCGCAAGTACAAGTCGACTTACCAGACTCTCTCACGATTACCAGTTTCCTGGCAGAAACGTTAGCACGCCGGGCGAAATGCTTAGCGGTATTTCGTCTACCGCTACGTTCTGAGTTCAAATTCCGCCGAGGTCGACTTTGCCTTTCATCCTTTCGGGGTCGATTAAATAAGTACCAGTTACGCACTGGGGTCGATATAATCGACTTAATCCGTTTGTCTGTCCTTGTTTGTCCCCTCTATGCTTAGCCCCTTGTGGATAGTAAAGAAATAGGTATTTCGTCTGTCTTTACGATCTGAGTTCAAATTCCGCCGAGGTCGACCTTGCCTTTCATCCTTTCGGGGTCGATAAATTAAGTACCAGTTTCGTACTGGGGTCGATCTAATCGACTGGCCCCCTCCCCCAAAATTTCGGTCCTTGTGCCTAGAGCAGAAGAGATTACTAGTTCACCACTTTTATGCTACTATAATTCTACACTCGATATTTTAAAATGGTTTCTTATTTGCAGAATATCCAATCATACAACGCCACCTGTTGATGGTTGTTGTTGTTCTTGCTGTTCTCGTTTTAGTAGTAGTAGTAATAGTAGTAATAACAGCAGTAGTAGTAGTAGTAGATGTTGTTGGATGGTGAACTCATTTAATCCAAGGTCACCCTTGACAAGTCAACATCAACAATTATCTCTAACAAATACAAAAACGAAATCAGAAATTGAAGTCAATTTGCTGCGTGCAAATTAGCCATCAAAGCTGTATTATGGAGCAAACACACAGTTCGCTTGTCTTTTCAAAGAACAACACAAGAACAGACTTTAACATCAACAAGGCAGATAGCAAGATGAAAAGGAAGAAATCAACTTAAACGCTTCCAGATGCTTCTAGAAGCTGCAGTAATAAGCTCCAGCATCATACAGGTAGTCAATACATTGATACCGTAAGCATAAATATCCAAAGTCGACATTCTAAATTTAACTGATTTGAATTTTGAAATTTAATAAGCGTAGGCACGGCTGTGTGGTTAAGAAGTTTATTTCGTAATCACATGGTTTCAGGTTCAGTCCCAAGGTGCGGTACATTGGGCAAGAATTTTCTACTGTATCCTCGGCCCGACCAATTCCTTGTGAATGGATTTAGTAGACGGAAATTCTGCAGAATTGCGTGTGTGTGTGCGAGCGCGCGTGTATTTTGGGGTTTGTCCTCCCACTACCGTTTGGCGACCGATGTCTGTTTGTGTTCTCCTAACAGGGGTTCGACGAACGGCACGAATACAGTAAGTACGAGACTTAAAAAAAAAGTACTGGGGTAGATTTTTTCCCGACTAAATACTTTAACGTGGTGCCCCAACAGTGCAGTACAGTCAAATCACTGAAACAAGTAATAGAGTAACAAAATGCGAAAATAGATAATAATAATAATAATAATAATAAACAATATCTGATATATGAGAAAAAAAGCATACTTTCAGTTAGTTGTAAGACAGCACTAAATGACACAACAATTCTTGACATTTGTCAAAGTCTAAAGTTTAAATCAAAATATGTAAAGTGTGAATGATATGAAAAAATATTTATGATTATCACGGAGAAAAAGAAGATGGAAGATACGATAAGATGATAAAAATACTGGTGATAGAGAAAAAACTGTATCGATAATGTGACTGATGAGAATAACGACTCAAACAAATAACATGGTTTATAATTCGTAAATAAATGTTCCTACGTACTTTATTTACTTAGACGTAGGGGTTCCCGTGTTGGGTGACGCATACTCCAGTAGAAAGCCTCAGTGGTAGCGTTCCATTCTCTGAGAAGCTGCCTGAATCGATTCAACAGACCTAGCCGACCGTCTTCAGCAGGAGACAACCTTTGTCCCGGCTGCTGCGATGCTTTTGCACTTTGAATAGTTTTCTTCTAGAGAAAGGACGTTAACCTAAAGCTTAGCTTGCCTTTAAGATAGAAACGCTAGGTAGGAGCTGTTTCTGTTGACTGCTAGTTCCAGAAACTGTGAACGAAAAAGATAAGCTCTACTGTTAGTAGAGAAGAGCGACATCTCATTGGACTGGCTCTCCGTTGGTTATGACCACAAGAGTTCCAGTTGATCTGATCAACGAAACAGCCTTTTCGAGAAATTTACGTGCAAGTGGCTGGGTACACAACAGACACGTTATTTCTTTATTTCCCATAAAGGGTTTACATAGAGCGGGACATTACAACACATTGGGGACACAAAACACCAAAAATTAAAATTAAAATTAAAACAAAAAACATAATCGTATGATAAAAAGATGAAAAGGGTGAAAATGGGGAATGAAAGTGATGATGTTAACCGCCCCATCGGTTTACATCACTTACTTGCCTTCATTCCCTATGTCAGTATTTCGAAAATTATGTAGTCCTCTAGTTTCACCCCATACCGCTTCTCAAGTTTATATCTCTTGTCGGAGTTTATACGCTTCCTGGATCTTTTCGGTTTGAACGGCAGTTTTTAACATAATTTCTAGGTAACTAAAAAAAATTAAACTTCGTATACTGCTAGAATGTGTTTATAAAACATATTTTTCTCTTGGCTTTATTGAGAAAATTCTATAGTTTGTAAGATATTTGTTGTTGTTTCTTCTTCAATTTCTGCAATTTCAACCAATCAGTGACGTCTATTGAGTTATAAAGCATTCTGTGCCGTATGAATATGTCCCTCGTTTAAGAAACAGATTGGGTATATTTACATTTGTGAAGAAAAAAAGATACCCTTTCCCCACCCCTAACCCTAACTAACCCTAACCCTAAAACAGATTGAAATGCAATAGATCGATACTAGGGTCATAATTATGGGTGACAATTTCATATGACACCGCTAGAAAAAACTGCCGTTCAAACCGAAAAGAACCCTCTTCCTTACTAACATATAAACGTTGTTAAGTTCTTTTTCAAGTTCTTTTACTTGGTTTCTTGTTAATAATACTTCCATACCCCCATCCTTATCCCAGCTGCCTGGTAATTTAACCTTTCGCTAATCCTTCAATATTTCAAATAAATCCTCATCTTCATTGCCTAGTAAACCTACATAATGGTCTGTGGGACGGGAATTTTGTGAGTTACCCTGTGTGTCTGTTTTCTGTTAGACACGCATAACCTTTAACGGAGTTCTCAGGGAGATTCAGTGTGACACAGAACGTTTGAAATACAAGTACTACTCAGTTTTGCCAGCTGAGTACCAACGAGCCGCCGGGAATTGAACTCACGATCTTCAGATCGTGACCTGAATACCCTAACCACAAATCCACGAGCCTCCACTGTACCACCCCATAAAGATTCTACGACCAAAGTAGATGATACATAACAAACATGGTGTATAACTGATTTAATAATTCGAACAGACTACAACGACTTCGATGAATAATAGCAGTCTTTGAAAAGGCATTCTTAAATATCAAAGCAGATTATGGGATGTTATAAGCAACGACTGGGGAAAATTCGATTTCAAACGATATTAATTCTCAATAATATGTGTTCAAATCGTTTTCTTACGATTGTGATTCTATTCTCCTAGCTGTAGAAAATGAGAAGTTAAATAAACAATATATTGTTACAGAAGATATCCTAGAAAATTGGAAAGCTAAATTAAATCACAGAAACGATACTTTAACGTGGCGGAAGCTCACACTTGTTTATCCTTCAAAGAAAATAATAAGAATTTTAATCATGTGATAAGGAAGCAGAGCATAAAAACGTTGAAGAAATTACCTTTGTAAATATTAGAATCCTTTAAAACAAAGAGAATCCTGGTTTAATAGATTTAAAACGCGTAATATTAGTATAGCATTAGACTTTTTCAAAGCAACGCTTTTGAAATTCTGCTGAACTATACATGGTAATAGCATTTAATATTGCTTCCTAAAGAAGCAATTTTCGAGAAAGAATGCAGTAAAAATAGCCGATGGTTAGAGAAATATGCGGTAATAAGATATTAAAAACTGGCAGTCCGTACGACGGCGAGGGTTCCTGTTGACTTAGTCAACGGAACATCCTGCTTGTGAAATTAACGTGCAAACGGCTAAATGGCCCACAGACACAGGTATCCTTAACGCCCTTGTTCTTTCCTCTTATATATCTATTATATAAAATCCGTTCTGTCTGTCTGTGTATGTGTGTCTTCTAGGATCTCGGGCATCCTCCATCCGATTGCGCTCAAATTTGATATGTAGATACTGACGGTATCAGGGCGTGTATAAGTCTTGAAAAAATTACAAAACATCGATTCCAGGTGAGAATGCGATCGATAAAGCTGTGGGAACGTGCATTTGTACGCGCAAGTACATCACCTGTTCCGATCCATACTACGCGTACACGAGAAAAATGCACGTGCAGTTTGCGCAAAAAAGCCGGCTGGCTTGAAATAATGCCACAAAATGCAGTATATTTAAGAGAGCTCCCCCCAAAAAAAAAATTTGGTTTAAATGTTTGACAACTCAGCACCGTCCATTGGACGGGGGGCGTTTTGCTCGTATATATATATATATATTAATAATGATAGCATGACAATAAAAGAATGAATGAGACCTCGATATTATGTAAAATAGAAGAATTTATCTATAAATATATGTGACAATTAGTTGGTTGTCATAATAAAACTCAGAATTTTGAATGACGGGGCTGAAGTCTGCTCCGGCATCTTATCAGTCATCTTGTTATGACAACCAACTAATTGTTACATATTATATATATAAATATACACACACACACACGAATAACCATGAACTTGTAGCTAGAAAGTTCCCGTCCGAGAGAAAAGTCCGGGCAGTGTTGCTTGTGGAAGACCAGCAGTAATCCATAAAGACCAGTCCCCCCTCTCCAACCTCACTGATGTTATCCAAGGGAAAGGTAAAGGCCGATATAGCTTGTCACCTGTGACGTCGCAACTCATTTCTACAGCTGAGTGAACTGGAGCAACGTGAAATAGTGTCTTGCTTAAAAGCACAACAGACTTGTACAGGAATCGAACTCACAACCCCACAATTGTAAGCCCGATGCTCTAACCACTGAGTCATGTATATATATATATATATATATATATATATATATATATATATATATGTGTGTGTGTGTGTGTGTGTGTATATATGTATGTATATATATATATATATATATATATATATATATATATACATATACACACACACAAGCTTCTACTCAGTCTTTGTGTACCAAATTCACGCTCACAAGGGACTGATTTGACCGGGGCTATAGTAGAAGAAACTTGCCCAAGATGATATGAAAAAATGTTTGATCACCCGATATTACCTACGCATAAAATTAGCATATAATATTTTTTAACTACACTGCCATGTCTGAAAGCAAAAATCAGAATATGATAAAAAGACTATCTAAACGCCATCAGTAGCTCAATGGCAAACAAAAGTCCTCGGCCCACAGTGAACACCTTTATCAGCTACTTATGGATAGGAGTCCATCTGTTGCCAATATTGTATTAAAATATGAGATTTCTTAGAATTGAAAGAGCCCTGCTGTTGAAACTATTAATATTAACTATGATTTAACCTATTTCTAAACCAGATAAAATCTTTGAATCTCCCAAAGAAATACTGATAATGGCTTTTTTTTTTTTTACAAAGCTCTACATAATCATTCCTGCTATAGACACAAGACCTTAAATTTCGGGAAAGGAGATAGTCGATTACTTCGACCTCAGTACTTAACTGAAAGGTAAAGGTAAAGGCGACCTCGGGGAAATTTGAACTCAGAACGTAAAAATGGTCGAAATGCCGCTAAGCATTTTGCCCGGCATATTAACGATGCTTATTTCTTTATTGTCCACAAGGGGCTAAACACGGAGGGGACAACCAAGTACAGACAAAGAGTTTAAGTCGATTATGTCGACCCCAGTGCGTAACTGGTACTTAATTTATCACCCCGAAAGGATGAAAGGCAAAGTCAGCCTCGGCGGAATTTGAACTCAGAACGTAACGGCAGACGAAATACGGCTACGCATTTCGCCCGGCGTGCTAACGTATCTGCCAGCTCGCCGCCTTCAAAACTCTTAATAATGGTCCACAAATGGATTTATCATATAGCATTATTAACCCATCACTTTTCTCTTCTGTATTTACAAACTGCTCTTCAAAAATATTGTTCATTACATTGAGCATTTACCAAATGCAAATTTTACTTCCTATTGAGCAGAACTAGAGCAAACTCAAATCATGCAAAATAATTGATCAGTTCCTTATTAAAAATATGTTGGTGGATGATGTAAACAGGCAACAAGAACCAATCATGTGCCGGAAAACTCCAGATCACAGAAAACTATTTGCTTTGGTTCCGTGCGACTGACTAATCATAATGTTGAAAGTTCACAAATATAATGACGCCAAAGAACAAGACAAATCTAGCTGTGATAAAACGTAACGATACCATATAAATAAAAACCGTATCGTTCTGCACAGGGGGCCAAAGGAATGTGTGCTTTAGTGGAGCGTAGGAAATTGTTTGTCGATAAATAGGAATATTGCCAACCAAACACAAAGGTTGGGTTTTACTCTTTAATCCAGCAAATACCGCAGGGAAAATATAAAGAAAGCTGAAAGCATTATGGCTGGTTTCATAATACACGAATGTTTTTCAGCTAAACACTATACCCAAAATCGAGACTATCACAATATGTACTTATCATACTGGCGCAGACATGTTTGTTTGGTTAAGAAGTTTATTTTGTAACCGTGTGGTTTTGGGTTCGGTCCCACAGCGCAGTGCCATAGGCAAGTGTCTTTCATATAGCCTCGTCCGACTAATTGTGAGTGAATTTGGTAGACAGAAACTGTGTGCAAGCCCGTCGTATATCTCTCTGTCAGTATGTGTGTATGTGTGTGTGTGTGTGGGGGGGGGGTGTCTGTGAGTGTGTTCGTCACCCCCCATACCGCTTGACAACCAGCACTGGTTTCTTTATGTCCCCGTAATTTAGTAATTCGAGAAAAGAAACCGACAAAACTTTAAAACTGAAAACTTATATATAAAAAAAAAACGTGAAATGGGATCGATTCCTTCGACCCAAATGGTCGTTGTCCACTGATTGACACAAATAAATGATAAAAAGAAAGGTGTGTAAAGACTAAATAATCACGATCGAGTCGCTTTGATTCCAACAGTTTAGAGGATTTCAGACGATACGTATTCAAAAGCGAAACAGGAAATATAACACTTAAGAACAGAGTTAAGAAATTCTAAATTAGTCATAGGATCAAAGGGTCTTTTCGGTTTGAACGGGAGTTTTTTCTAGCGGTGTCATATGAAATTGTCACCCATAATTATGACTCTAGTATCGATCTATTGCATTTCAATCTGTTTTAGGGTTAGGGTTAGGGGTGGGGGAAGGGTATCTTTTTTTCTTCACAAATGTAAATATACCCATTCTGTTTCTTAAACGAGGGACATATTCATACGGCACAGAATGTTTTTTTTTTTACCTCAATGGAGGTCATTGATTGGTTGAAATTGCAGAAATTGAAGAAAAAAAAAACAAATATCTTGCAAACTATAGAATTTTCTCAATAAAGCCAAGAGAAAAAGATGTCTTATAAACACATTCTACCAGTATACGAAGTTTAAAATTTTTTAGTTACCTAGAAATTATGTTAAAAACTGCCGTTCAAACCGAAAAGATCCGGATCAAACATTTTGAAGAGAGGGGTGACCACCACACTAGTGATTCGACATTTTGTTTTATCGGACCTGATTGGATGAAAGGCTCAGCTGACCTCGGTGACATTTGAACTCGATTGTAAAGAGCCGGAAATATTAATAGTTTCTAATTGATGCAAAAGGCCAGTAAATTTTAATAGGAGAAAATTAGTCGACTATTAGATGGAATCCATTCTTTCGACTGGTACTTTATTTTATCGACCCCGAAATGATTAAAAGCAAGGCGGACCTCGGTGAGGTTTGAACACAGAATGTGAAAAGGAGTCGGAACAAATACCGCCGAAAAAAAAAAGAATACGGTATCTAAAAGGAGGGGATAAGTGAATATCATAAACCCCCAGTTCTTAGAATGGCACTTATTTTATTGATTTTGAAGGGATGACTTTCACGATAACTGAATTCAGAAATTAAAGAGCCTGAAAAAATAATTCGGATCTTTTCGGTTTGAACGGCAGTTTTTTCTAGCGGTGTCATATGAAATTGTCACCCATAATTATGACCCTAGTATCAATCTATTGCATTTCAATCTGTAGTAGGGTTAGGGGTGGGAGGAAGGGTATCTCTTTTTCTTCTCAAATGTAAATAAACCCAATCTGTTTCTTAAACGAGGGACATATTCATACGGCACATAATGTTTTTTTTACCTCAATGGATGTCATCGATTGGTTGAAATTGCAGAAATTGAAGAAAAAACAACAAATATCTTACAAACTATAGAATTTTCTCAATAAAGCCAAGAGAAAAAGATGTTTTATAAACACATTCTACCAGTATACAAAGTTTAAATTTTTTTAGTTACCTAGAAATTATGTTAAAAACTGCCGTTCAAACCGAAAAGATCCAATAGTTCTTTCTAATTTTGGCAAACGACCAGCAATTTTGAAGGAAGTGGGCAAGTCGATTACATTGACCCCCAACACAAGGCTGGTACTTTATTTTATCGGCCCCATAAGGATGATGGGTAAAAATAGCCTCGGTAGGATTTGAACTCGCTACGTAAAGTGTAAAGAATAATAATGGATTCTAATTTAGGTGCAACGCCAGCAATTTTTTAAGTGAATGGATTAGTCGATACCATCGACCCCGTGAAGGCGCGTGGTTTAGTGGTTAGAATACTCTGCTCACGATCGTAAGGTAGTGAGTTCGATTCCCGGCGGTGTCTTGTATCCTTGAGCAAGACACTTCATTTCACGTTGCCCCAGTCCACTCAGCTGGCAAAAGTGATTAGCACCTGTATATCACATACTGTGTCACATGCTGTGTCATATACTGTGTAACGCTGAATCTCCTTAAGAACTCCGTTAAGAGTACGTGTGTCTGTGGAGTACTCAGCCACTTGCACGTTAATTTCCTGAGCGGGTTGTTCCGTTGATCGGATCAACTGGAACCCTCGTCGTCTGAAGCGACGGAGTGCTACTCCATCGAGTCCATTTCCCAGATCAATAATTTATCGTATTGACCCCCTCCCCAAAGGAATGAAAGGGGAAAACTGACCTCAGCAGGATATGAACTCAGAAGGTAAGGAACCCGGACAAAGATATTAAGAATAACGCCAACAGAAAAAGAAAAATACAACCAGTGAAAAGAAAAGAGTAAAAATATAGAGAAACTATTTCTGAGAAGAAGATAAAAATATTATTGTAAGGAGATAGATTGAAAGAATAACACAAGAATAACAAAATAAAACGAAATCAAATTCTGGCAATCCTACAGAATATTGTCCAACAAAAGATGAACATGAACGAAAATACGAATACAATTGAATGTAAGATCTAACCGTAGAACTATCTGGAACTGGGAAAATCTTGTATATGGCAATAATCTCAAGGTAGAAAAATGCTTAGAGAATTACAATCGAACGACGATCTTTCTAGGAATCAACGTATTGGTAAGAAATAACAACCAACAATAACACAACAACAGCGGCGACGACGACTACGAAGACGAGTGCTAGGACAACAACAACAACAGCAATGATAATAATGATAATAATAATAATAATGATGATGCAGTACCAGGCAGTGGCTCTCATGGCTTCTGATCTTAACTGATTAGAAGTGTTATCATGTACATTGTTTTGTCTTGGTATAAAAGATGGGCTACAGCAAATATTCTGCTCAATACACAGATTTGCTTGTCAGTGTTTGACCTCCGTAACCAGTTGAGCATGTCCCTTATTGGCTGACGATATGTGCATCTCTGATCACGAGGCAGAAGTAGTGGGGGAGCATCATAGCCATGTGTTGAGAGGGATTCTTTGGGGTTTGAATAATTCACCTCTGGAAACATGGGTGGTTCTTTCAACATCCTTAAACAACCCTTATTCAGGGACCGTTTGAGTGGGATGGGCTACTCAACCTGAAGAAAATTCTAACTGGGCCCCACCTGCAAGGTCATGCGCTGTTTATCTTGATATGAGATCACCATGTCGCGCACATATGGTTGTGATGCATGTGCCTGGTGTACCCTTATCAGACGGGTAGTCATGATGGGTATATTGGGCTTCGTATAGTTTACCCCAGTGTCACTTTGATGGCATGAACTGTTCTCTCACTCAATAATAATAATAATAATGAAGATGATGATAATAATAATAATAAAAATAATAATAATAATGATGATGATGATGATGATGATGATGATGATGATGATGATGATGATGATGATGACGATGATGACGACGACGACGACGGCGACGACGATGATCACGATGACGACGACGACGACGGCGACGATGACAATGATGATGATGATGATGATGATGATGATGACGACGACGACGATGAAGACGATGACGACGACGGTGATGACGACTATGACGACGACGACGATGACAATGATGATGATGATGATGATGATGATGATGATAACGACGACGATGATTATGACGACGACGACGATGACGACGACGATGATGATGATGACGACGACGACGACGTTGACGATGATGACGATGATGATGATATTGATGATGACGACGACGATGACGACGACGACGACGGTGATGATGATGATGATGACGACGAAACAGTGAGCCACCAGAGACATACTAGAAACTGATCAAACTTCAATATGAAAACTACCAAGATAAGTCAACTAATCGATGCACAGCTGTTGCGCGAGATATTGGTTGCAGTGGTGTTATAGTTAATGATAATTGGCCATCAGTAGCACGGCCTACATTTGAGTGTGATTCATGGATGTGTATGCAGCTGTGTGAGCATGTGTATGAGTGTGTGTATGTATGTGTGAGCGTGTGCATCAGCAGCGGCGTTGGCAGCAGTAGTGGCAGTGCAGCAGTAGTGGCAGCAGCAATACTGTTTCGAACACGTGAGAGGTATTTCCTTCCATATGGGCCTTAT
>NW_021829631.1:25000-30000 GCF_006345805.1 Octopus sinensis | reverse complement strand
GTGCCGGAAGAAATACCACTGGGCGTTTTGTCCGACATGTTTACTCCTCTGCTTGCTTGCTGCCTTAATGATGATAATGATATCTATTATCAATGGTTGCAAATTGCTGAGTTAAAAGCAGAAAAGGAAGTGTCTTCGTAACTCAAGAATCAACCATTTTCTAAGATTTTATAATTCACACTGATAGAATTATGAAAGCAAATCACGCAGTTAGAACAGTAAAAAGCTATATTGATAAACCTTGTCCCCTAATTCTATCCCCAAACAACAGTGTCGCAGACAAAGATCTCAATAAGATACAAAAGTATAAAGTGCTCAGTCTGAAGATTGCCAAAATGTGGCAATCTTCTATGATACCTGTTATCATAGGAAAGCTCGGGATAATAAAGTGAGGAGCAGAAACATTCACAGACATGATACCAACAAAACTGTGCTGGATATTGCGCACGTTTTACCAGACGCAGAATCGACATACCACTGTAGGGACGCTTCCGGAAAGAAAATCAAATACGTTGGAAAATCGATTATAACAGTGACTCGATCTATTCCTAGGGATATCTGAAGAAAGAATTTTTATATTCTGAAATATTATATCAGATAATAATAATAATAATAATAATAATAATATAATAATAAATAATAATAATAATAATAATAATAATAATAATGATAATAATAATAATAATAATATAATAATAATAATAATAATAATAATAATAATAATATTAAAAATAATAATAATAATAATAATAATAATAATATTAAAAATAATAATAATAATAATAATAATAATAATAATAATAATAATAATAATAATAATATTAATAATAATAATAATATTAATAATAATAATAATAATAATAATAATAATAATAATAATAATAATAATAATAATAATAATAATAATAATAATAATGCCAACATTATGGAATAACAACAGAAAAAAGATGGTATAGGCACACACCAGAAAAGGTCACAGAAAACGAGAAAGCAACAATACTCTGGGATATGCCGATACACACAGATACAGAAATTAAGGCCAACAGACCAGAAAAAAATGCTTTCTAATTGATGTATCAATACCAGCAGATGACAACGTGTCTCTAAAAGAAATGGAGAAACTTTCAAAATACAAAGACCTGGAAATAGAGGTAACCAGAATGTGGAATCTAAAAACAGAAACAATTCCTATCATAGTAGGCGCATTAGGTATGATAAAAAAAGTATTCAGACAAATACATAACAAAAGCACCAGGACTTACAAATACATATAACATACAGAAAATTGCACGACTAGGCACTGCACACATCCTACGCAGAACACTTTCAATACAATAACCATCAGAGCATCACAACAAATCACAGCACATACCCAAGGCACACAGAGCTGCGCTTGGTAGTGAAGTGAAAGCACACTATAAAAATAAAACTACTGAATAATAATGATGATGATAATAATATAATAATAATAATAATAATAATAATAATAATAATAATAATAATAATACGAAATAATTCAGAAAAAAGCAAAAAATGGTAAGCAAAATTTAATCTGAAATTTTTGAGATAATCAGAGGATGCTGTAAAAAACATACCCAAACGCAGAGAAATGCAATGCCGTATCCCCGTCGTCATCTTGTAGTTCTATGTTAGCTCCGGCCTCCAAAAGCATCAATACGATGTCTTTGTGGCCTTTAAAACTAGCAACTTGTAAGGCTGTTTTACCAGAACATTTTTTATCAACCTGTGGCGAGAGCGAGAGAGTGACAGAAAATGTACTCAGAGCAATTAAAAATGAAGGACGATTGAGAGAGCAGAGCAGAGAAAGGCAAAGAAACAAAGAGAGGTGATTCAGAGCGGTCCCGAAGCACAAAATATTCTCAGACTAGAGGGATGCGTATAATAGGATTGGCAGTTTTAAAGGACCCCAAGGGCCATGTAGTATTGTTAAACTAGGCAACAGAAATTGTCCATAGAGTTTCTGTCTTCCAAATTTTGTACGCATGACATAAGGTAGAAAGCACTTGTCCTACAGTGCCAAGTAGTAGACTTGAAGCAGGTAACCGTTTCGATTTGATGTGAAACTCTTAAGCAGACAGCTCTCGTTGCTCGTTCACTGACAAATGTCCAGGTAGCATATGAGGCTCATCAGTTCCACCACTCTGGGAGGAGGTCACCAGTATCGCCTGGATAACAGGCTTAAATAAAGAAGGAACAAGAAAAATAAAATGAACGGGAGGAGTAAGAAAGGGACGAGGAGGACGAGAGGAAGGAGGAGATGAGGCGAGGAGGGGAGGAGGGGTATGCAAAGAAGAGGAAAGGGAGGATGATGAAGGGGAAGTGGAGGACGAGGAGAAGGAGGAGAAAGAGGCAGGAGTGAAGGACAAGGAGGAGGAGGTTTGTAGAAAGAAGAAAAAGATGCAGAAGAAGAAGAAGAAGAAGAAGAAGAAGAGAAGAAGAAGAAGAAGAGAAGAAGAAGAGAAGAAGAAGAAGAAGAAGAAGAAGAAGAAAAGAAGAAGAGAGAAGAAGAAGAAGAGAAGAAGAAGAGAAGAAGAAGAAGAGTTGAATGCAATGAACATTTGATATGACAGATATATAGATAACAGCTTACTTCATCTCGATGACTTTTGATAAATTCTCGAACATTTCGTGTATGGCCTTTAGCAGCATCCTTTACGAAACCATCTAGAACTGTGACACCAAATCTCATATTAAAGAGCTTTTGTAGCATGTCATCCATTGATTCTATATAAGTAGTCGTGAAAGTTTAATTATTAAAGTAAATACTTCTAGTTGAATGTAAGCAAAATGTCTGAAATTAGGAAAATACGATGTGACATCAAAACGTTCCCTGACTAGTTCTGTAGCGCGCCAACAGCTGGCAACACTCTGCCAATGAGAGCTAGCAGTGATCTTCATGAGTCAGTGTACCGAGAGACATCGCTGTGTTTACTTTGCAAGTTGTGGAATTTGTACTTTCGTAATCACGAGTACGCAGGATATCTCTGGAAGACAATGAGTGACTCGGAAGACCTGCGAAGAGCATCACCCCTAATAATGTGGTATTGTGCATCAAGAATTCGTCTCCGAGGTCCCGACCGTCAATCGTGAATTCTACCGTGATGATTTGAAGCTTTTGAGGGAGGTCTTTCAACGAAAATGACCGGATCTGTGAAGCATGAAGAATTGGCTTCTTCTCGACGTCAATGCACCCTGTCACCGAATTCTCCTCACTCGTGAGTTTCTTGCCAAAAATGACATGGAATAGCTTTCACATCCGTCCTATTCGCATCCCTATTCGCCAGATTTAGCACCCGCTGGTTTCCATCTCTTCTCCAAGATGAAAACGCAGCTCAAAGGTCGTCGTTTTAACACCGTTGTTGAGATCCAGAGAAAATCACAGAAAGTTCTCGACTCGCTTACGGAAAACAACTTCCAGGCTGGATTCCAAAAGTGGAAGGAAAGCTGACACTGGGGTATCGCAGCACAAGGTATCTATTTCGAAGGAAAATATGTTAAAACTTAGGTAAAGAAGTTATTATTTTTTAAAATTAAACAAAAGTAGTTCGGGAACCTTTTGATACCACCTCGTATATAATGAAAATAAGTAGTGTATACACACATGCATACACACACACACACACACACACACACACACACACACACACATACACACACACACATACACACACACACACATATACATAATACATACATACATACATACATACATACATACATACATTCAATACGAGCTAAATTTCAAACGGTAATCACATGAACTTGAAAGAAGTTTGTGTACATCTGAAACTTCTTAAACATAGTCCTGAAATAAGTAATTTCGTAACTCAAGACTAAAATATACTTATTATTCCGGAAGAGATCTAACAATATACCACTTATTACATCTATAAAAGTTATCGGGGCGGGGGGCAAAGCCATAACAGGCATTTTGTGTCATTGGATACGGGGTCCAAGGAACATCATTCTAGTAAGTACTATCTTAGTTTTACTCTCGCTAAAGCTTCTTAATGTTACTTTGGCCTGAGCCTAAGGTACCTCAAAGCTTCTCCTTTGTAAGACTTTCCAGAATTTCAAGACATGGTAACGATACAATTTCATATGTCTCCACCCATTCCCGGGTAAGCTGGACATAAATGTGATATCTAACTCTTGGCACTTGGTTCAGATTACTTCCGTGCCTTCTTCGTACACAGGTAAAACCGAGTGAACGTCTATGTACAGATTGTATAAACTGGTTAAATACATAATTTCAGTGTACACCAGAAAAGGAAAGCAGGAACCAAACACTAACCATTGATATAATGTTTTAAAGGTCAACACCAGTTATCAAAACTCAATGTACGTAAAATCGAACGTCATTGGTCTCTTGTTTAGTTACGGATCTCACCATTCACATAGTGTTAAGAAAAATGGACAGTGAAATAACTACATCGAGATAAAAGTATCAGCATCAAGGAATCAGTTTGTTATGAAGACGTGAATCATCTAAAATATATTCCCGAAATAACAAACACCAAGTTCGTTTTATGAACCCCATAGCACATTACATAAGATCTACAGTATATATAAGAGTTACGGAACATTATGTAAGTTACACTATACTTTATATAAGGCCACTGTAAAAAAGCACTTTACATGAGACCCACGATATATAGAACAGCTCCGATAACACATTGTATACTACCGACAAAAAACCATAATACAAACCGACAATACATTATACAAGATACACAATTACTCTCCAGTATCAAGTAAAGGTTCACTGCCACTACATTACTGCAAGAAATTTTCAGACAAAAAAATCTGAGTATCCGCGAAACTTATAACATCATATCTGTGGCCCAAATATAAATTAATAGTTTGCAAAAACTAACAAAAGATAATATGCTAGAATTGGAGGAACATGAAAGCTATACCTGTACTTTACATTGGTACTGGTCGAAAAGGATCGTTTTCGAAACTAACTTCCAACGTTA
>NW_021829631.1:10000-20000 GCF_006345805.1 Octopus sinensis | reverse complement strand
AGACGGAACAATCAGATAGCACTCCAGTAACTTATAATATAATAAATTCCAACGTAAGTTATCTTTTAAAATTGTGTAATCACAGAATTTTCAGACCTATAAGTGTTAATTCAATATAAATACAGAACTTTACATCATGTACCCCCATTTATATATCAATAATAAGTGTGAAGGAAAACGAAGAAAAAACAGTTAAACTCACTAGCATCATCTTCTTCCCCAACTTTCATACTTTGGGGTACTTTTGTGCAGCACAGAGGGTTGAATAAAAATATTTTACCAGACACCGACACAAGCAAATCACCGTCTGGGAATGCAATTTTTATGGTACCAATTTTGCCTAATACCTACAAAGATACAAACAACATGCTAAATGAAGTCAAACTGTAAATTTGATCCACGTCATATGAACAGGCTGAAAAAAAAATCATAAGGGATCAAATTAACGATATACATATCTATTTTTAATGGTTCAAAAGATAATGCTTGCGTCCATTACACATTTATGTACTTAGATATATATGTAAGTATTTCTAATCCAGAAACGCGTTCGTAAATAACCCTTAGACTTTGCTTTCGTTATTTCTTCCATCTGTTTTACATATGTGAATTACAGGGATATGTCGTATGTGGAGTCTCATTTGTAGAAAATAGAAATAAACAGTCTTTGACTGCTATTTCTAATTTTTTTCGGTATGTGGCTAAGCAACCTGTTGCTTGCCCCTTTTATTTATATACAAAAATATATATTGAACTTTTTTTTATAAAAGTTCCTACCGTTAATGGTTATATTTACATGCCGAAATCTACCCGTAAATAATTGTTGGTTTAAAAAAAAAAACTATTCAAACTATTATTTACTCTTATTATATTACTATATGTAAGTATTATATATGTATATATATATGTGTATATAAATATATATTCTTTTCTTCTTTTATTCTTTTACTTGTTTCAGTCATTTGTCTGTGTGTTGTGTTCCTGAGTATGACACTGTATTTCAAGTTGCTCCAGCTCACTCAGTTGTAGAAATGAGTTGCGACGTCACTGCTGCTAAGCTGTAACGACCTTTGCCTTTCCCTTGGATAACATCGGTGGCGTAGAGTGTGGAGGCTGGTATGTATGGGTGACAGCTGGTCTTCCATTAAAATCAACCTTACCCAGACTTGTTCCTCGAAGGGTAACTTTCCACGGGCAATTCCATGGTCATTCATCGCCAAAGGAAGTCTTTATTCTTTACTCGAGTACTATATTAAATGAATAAAGGATACCAAAGAAAATTAGACATTACATAACAGAAAAATTACAGAAATTGAAAATCAAATATCGTTTTTAGACGGTTGAACTGCAAGTAGAAAAGTTATAAATGGTACACAAATATATGCATATATGCGTGCATTCGTATATCTATTTACATACTATGTCAAGAAAATAAAACATGACAGTTGTGGGTGAACCAACTTGCATCGTTTGTCGAGCAAACTAGGTATATTAGGAACTACACAACTTAAGAAATACACTCACCGATGTCATATCAGAAATCCATCCACCATGATTAACCTGATATCTTTTAACTTTTTCGGTATCATCAAGTATCCTAACTGCATCTCCAACGTTAAATTTGTCGATCTGAAACAGAGAAATTTAAATGAGATATAACATAAGAAAGTAAGAGAGGAGGAGGAGACAGGGAGAGTTTTGAGTGTGGGAGTGGGTTTCAAGAAAAAAGAGTGATTTACGAGAAGGCGTAGTTGAAGGAGGAAGAGAGAGAGGGGGGGAAAGAAAGAAAGAACGAAAGAAAAAGAAAGTTAGAATGAATGAAAGAATGAAAGAAAGAATAAATGAATAACTGAGAGAAAGAAAGAAAGACAGAAATAGGAACGATAGCTAGCCAGCTAGCAAGATAGATAGATAGATAGATAGATAGATAGATAGATAGATAGATAGATAGATAGATAGATAGATAGTTCAAATTCCGCCGAGGTCGACTTTGCCTTTCATCCTTTCGGGGTAGATTAATTAAGTACCAGTTACGCACTGCGGTCGATATAATCGACTTAATCCGTTTGTCTGTCCTTCTTTGTCCTCTCTGTGTTTAGTTCCTTGTGGGTAGTAAAGAAATAGGTATTTCTTCTGCCGCTACGTTCTGAGTTCAAATCCCGCCGACTTTGCTTTTCGTCCTTTCGAGGTCAACAAATTAAGTACCAATTAAGTGATGGGGTCGATGTAATCGACTATCCCCCGCCCCAAAATTTCAGGCCTTGTTTCTATAGTAAGAAGGATTGCTTATCCGTTGAATCTGTAGTGTTACCCTGATGAACGAGAGAATATTTCACTGAGGAATATGGCAATCTATCTCACGGACAATAAACATTGTTAGTCATAGTAATTTTGCTTCTTCTATACCCCATAACTGGATGAAGTAAAAGTAATGACAGGCTTCAATATTCCACTCCACCCACCTACTCTACCCAAAGACAGAGCACACTGGAAAGGAGCATGCATCAGATCCAAAACCAAAATCAGGGTATTGTAAGCAAATAGTTCTTTTGTCACTTAGATTAGTTACCATATTGTTGAACCATACTGCTTAGCAGAGAAGAAGGTTTGCTGGTGTAAGCCACTCGGTGTAAGCTTGTTGTCAGTGTACGAGGGGCGTTCAATAAGTAATGCCCCTGACCCGCTTCCCATAGCAGTAGAGCAACGAAACTTGACACAGTTATTAGTCTTTTTCTACATAGGAACCACCCAGAGTTACGCATTTCTCCCATCGTTTGATGCAGCTCTGGGGACCGTTTTTGTAGAAGAACCCAGCTTGGTCCTCCAACCTCAACGTGACTTCAGAAATCAAGGCTGCATCATCTGGGAAACGCTTTCCTTTCAAAAACAACTTCATGATTGGGAAGAGGTGAAAATCAGAGGGTGCAAGGTCAGGAAAGTAGGGGGGATGGGGAGGACTTCATAGCCATACGCCTGTGCTTCTGATCTGGCGACAAGCGAGTTGTGGACCGGAGCGTTGTCCTGCAGGAGGAGGATGTCTTTGCTGATCTTGCCCCGCCTCTTGATTTTGATAACTTCTCTTAATTTCCTCAAAAGTGAAGCATAATAGGCTCCTGCAATTGTGGTACCCTTTGCCAGGAAATCTGTCATCACTACTCCGTCCTGGTCCCAGAAGACTGTGAGTATGATCTTGCCAGCGGAGTGCTGCACCCTTGCCTTCTTTGGAGGGGGTGAGTCACGGTGCTTCCACTGCATTGACTGGGCTTTGGTCTCTGGATCATCGTGATGGACCCAGGTTTCATCCTGTGTAATCAGTCTTTTGAGACATTTTGAATCATCTTCTTGGCACATCTCCAAATTCACCCTCGAGCACTCGACGCGCTCTTGCTTCTGGAAAGGCGTGAGCAGCCTGGGAATCCATCTGGCAGACACCTTTTGCATATGCAAATGGTCATGAATGATAGTTTCCACAGACCCGGTACTAATCTTGACCTCATGGGCTATTTGGCGAATAATTATGCGTCGATCTTCCAAAATGGCAGCCTCAACTTGACGGACAGATGCCTCATCAATGGCAGAAGGGGGCGACCAGATCTGGGAGCTGTTTCCACAGAGTTCCGACCATGTTTGAATTCACGATGCCAGCGTTTTACAAGGTCATATGATGGGGCATCATCACCATAAGTTACTTTCATTTCATCAAAAGTCTCCCGTGGTGTGCGTCCTTTCAAATACAAAAACCGGATCACTGCTCGACACTCAACAGGCTCCATTTCACACTTGACTCGGTTCAAACACCTGTAAATCAGAAACCACAATTAATTCAGAGATGTAGTTTGCCACTTACTCTATAGAGATATAAATGATTGCACATACAAAATTTCAGCTGGATCAAACAACTGCAAGTGGGTCAGAGGCATTACTTATTGAACGTCCCTCATAATATTGTGGAAGTAAGTTTATCCAAGGAAAACGCCATGAAGCAGACAAGTTTTATTAATTGTAAAACATTTAAGCCATATTGGTAAAAAAATATTATAAACGTAGAAGGTACTGAATGTTACGGAGATTATGACCTTATATACTGACCTTTGTGAGAGCTTTTGGATTAAAGCGCCATAATTTGTTACCAAGTTCTTCAAATTTCACAATCACATCGTCGACATTATTAAGTCCTTGAACTATGCCAACTTGACCTATAAACTGAATATAAAGTGGGTTAACAAATATTGTACATACATACATGCATACATTTTTACATACATACATACATACATACATACATACATACATACATACATACATACATGATGGCTGCCCACTCTTTATCGAGTATGGCCATTGCACGAAGCTTAACTGTTACTGGTGCTGTGATCGAATGTGACTTTTTAGCCCAGCTACATACATACATACATACATACATACATACATACATACATACACACGCATGTTATGTATTCAAATGTATATATGTGCCACATGAACGGGGAAAAAACAATTCCAAACATACAATAAGATATATGGCGTATTTAAAATGAATTCGGTTCTCAGCACCAAATTTCACAGCACCGCGATTTTCAGACAAGAACTGCTATATTTGTTTCATTATTTTCCTATTAAATTTATACTTATAAATGTGCATTCGTTGTTTTCTACATCTTTTTACAATCAAAAGGCGTAAGATAACAGGTATAAACTGATGGCTATGGGAGACCAGATTCACCCAGTAAATGTGGCAAGAAATGAAAGAAAAAATATTCATATTCATCAGAATATGCCACCCATCTCCAACGTTTTAGGATAATTTATTTGTGCTATAAAAGAAGATAAAATAAAGGAAAATAAATTTTGATGAAACATATATGGTAGCAATTCTGTAAATTTACAATGACATATTGTAGTGGTTGTGTGGTAAGTAGCTTGCTTACCAGCCACATGGTTCCGGGTTCAGTCCCACTGCGTGGGACATTGGGCAAGTGTCTTCTACTATAGCCTCGGGCCGACCAAAGCCTTGTGAGTGGATTTGGTAGACGGAAACTGAAAGAAGCCCGTCGTATATATGCATATATATGTGTGCGTGTATGTTTGTGTGTCTGTGTTTGTCCCCCTAGCATTGCTTGACAACCGATGCTGGTGTGTTTATGTCGCCGTCACTTAGCGGTTCGGCAAAAGAGAATCGATAGAATAAGTACTTGGCTTACAAAAGAATAAGTCCCGGGGTCGAGTTGCTCGACTAAAGGCGGTGCTCCAGCATGGCCGCAGTCAACTGACTGAAACAAGTAAAAGAGTAAAGAGTAAAGAGAGAGATATTTTCTTACAAAATTGTCATACTTCCGGCAGTTGGTTTCCTTTTCGTGGCTACTGCACTGTAGTCACTTAGTAATAGTAATCGTTCAACCAGTGATAGCTGTTTATGCATGTATGTATATATTTCGCTATCTATCAGTGACCTTATAGCATAATGAAAATACACAAGCCAGTACTTACGTTTGCCATAAAAGGAGTCCATCCGCCATGTCCTTCTTGTAACAACTTTACAGTATTTATGTCTTCAGATAGAGATACTCGGTCTCCTGCGTTGAATACACTGGTAGATGCGTTGGAATCCATTGTTTATACAAATACAAATTCACCTGAAACAAGCAATATATATATATATATAGGGGGCGTGCACTCTCAGGTATGCAAGGTATGCGTTGCAAGACCTGTGATTTTTTATCCATATGATCGGAAAATTAGATAAAATAGTTTCTTTGTTTCAAAGAAAATCCGTCCAGTTGTTTTGGAATATTTTGTCTCCCCTTCTCCTCTCTCAGTGACTCGTACTTCTGCTTTGAGAAGTTATGCTATGAGAAGATCCGCATGACAGACACTCCCTCTCTGTCTCAGTTTGTCCTTCCTTCCTCTCTCTCTCTCTCACTCACTTAGTGATTTGTTTAAAAGACATGCTAAGAGCATAGGGCATTTGAAATATTTTTACCCCCTTCCTCTCTCTCTTAGTGGCTCGTCATGCTTTGAGAAGACCCGCATGACATCCCTCTCTGTCTCTTTGTTAGTTTGTCCCTCCTTCCTCTCTCTCTCTCTTAGTGACTTGATAAAACAGATGCTAGGAGGAAAGGTCGTTCATAATATTTTGTACCGCCGTCCTCTCTCTCTCTCAGTGGCATGTCATGCTTTGAGATGACCGCATGATACCCACTCTCTGTCTCTTTGCTAGTGTAGAATTGTTGCTAACCTTGTTCCATTTCTGACCGGAACAAAAGCAGTCCCATAATTCTTAAGCTAGCCAGCTGAAATTTTGGAATAACTTAGCGGTAAGTTTGAATTTTTTAACCAAAACCTCTGTTTGCACTATTATACTTTTGGAGTGTTCGGAAAACAAAAAATATAATCTATATTATAATTCTTATTTCAGAAGTAGCTAATTAATCTTAAATTAATTTAACTAAGGTTATTTTTCCGTTTTGTTGAAATTGACTTACAATTTACGCCGGCGCTTCCACGTGTGTTCGTATATAAGAACAACCTTTTACGAAATAAGTGAAATGTGTGTTATAAACGATATTTTGAGAAATAGTTTTTCGAAAAGAGACTTCGATGGAAAACAATTAATTATAAATGGTGGGAGACCAGCACCGAATTTACCTAATCTGCGAAGCTACAACAAGAAATTCACGAGACAATTCCAGGTTAATTTGTATGAAAAGAAAAAATGGTTAACTGGGAGTGCTATCCTTATTAAATTATTCTGTTGGCCTTGTTTACTTTTTTGCTTAGAAAAGAATGTTTGGAATGATAAAGGCTATGATGATTTAAATAATTTACATATGGCTATGTTAAAGCACAAGCGTTCTCAAAAGCATATAAAATCTTTGATAGATCTTAAAATATTCGAGAATGTTCGCATAGACTTACAATTAGATGCATGTAAAAATCAAAGCATACAACACCATAATGAGAAAGTCAGACGAAACAGATCCATTCTGCAACGATTGATCGATGTTGTTATTTTTTTAGGTTTCCAGGAATTATCGTTTTGGGGTCATTTTGAATCTGAAGGCTCTAATAATAGTGGAAATTATAAAGAACTCGTATATGTAATCAGTAAATATGACAAAAAATAGAAATTCATCTAGATACAGCTTCTATCTTCACCGGTCTGTCAAACAGAATTCAAAATAACTTGATCGATGCAATTCATAAAGTTATGTTGAATAAGATGCAAAGGTAAATCGAGCAAGCTAAGTTTGTTTCTATTTTTGTTGATGAGACATCTGTTGCCTCAGCATATTCACAACTGTCAACAGTTTTACGTTATGTTAGAGAAGACTGTGTCACGAAAGAACGATTTATCGGTTTTAGTGATGTTAGTGCAGATCGATCTGCAAATGCTTTATCTGAACATGTTTTTAAATGCATTGAATTGTGGAAATGTGAAAACAAATTGATTGCACAAACCTATAACGGTGCCACTACAATGGCAGGACAATTAAATGGGTTACAGGCAAAAGTAAGGAAGAAATATGAATGTGCGATCTTTATTCATTGTTGTGCCCATATTCTAAATTTAGTTCTTTCACAATCATGCTCTGCTATGAAAGAATGCAAGATATTTTTTTGTACAATAAACGGACTGAGTATATTTTTTACGAAATCACCGAAAAGGGCTAGTGCGTTAGATAACATTGTTAAAAAAAAGATTTCCGAAAGCAACAGCAATGGAATTACTCCTCACGGCTTATTATTACCACAAAGGAAAATTATAATTTCATAATCAGCCTTTTTGAGCACATCATTGAAAATCCTGAAGCATAGGATGATACCACCATAAATTCAGCAATTGGATTCTTACACACTTTAAAAGCTCCTGATTTCTTATTTTTGTTAGAAGTATTCAGTGAGATCTTTTCTTTTACTGACGTCTTATTTAACATCCTCCAGAGTAAAAGTCATGACATAGTGCATTGTAAAGAGCAAATAGATAAAACTAGAACTGTACTCGAAAACAAACTTGATAATCGGAATTCAGAAATCCAAGAATATATCTATTGAGCCCCAACGACATTATAAAATGCTTTATAACAAAATTATCAGTACAATAGTTGACCAAATAAAAGCACGATATTCATCCTTAGTAGAGTTTAAATTCATGGACTTTCGAATTTCAACGAATTTGATGAGTATTGCAAACAATTTAAAAATCATGGGTACTATTTAAGAAGAGTGGTCCCGGTGCGCGCACCAGAGCATCCACGCCAGCTAGTTGTGGCTAGTCGATCCTTACTTTGTGTTTTGTGTTTTATTTACTTTGTTTAAAACATTATTTACTTTGTGTTTTTGTGTTTTATATATTTTGTTTAAAAAATTTATGTACTTTGCTAGATAGTCGTAGGATCGACTACTCACGACTAGCCAGCGCGACGTTTTTTTTTTCTAGGTCATACTGGGGTGATTGCATATTCAGAATCTCCCATATGTAAATCGTAGGAATTCGAAAATTTTTTGCTGAAAAATTGCCGGGGGCGGGGGCAAATAAATTCATTTCATGCCCAACCCCGGAAGTCACCGCACGCCACTGATATATATATATATATATATATATATATATATATATATATATATATATATCTTCTTAAAGACTCCGCGGTTACGACGAGGGGCCCAGCTGATACGATCAACGGAACAGCTTGCTCGTGAAATTAACGTGCAAATGGCTGAGCATTCCACAGACACGTGTACCCTTAACGTAGTTCTCGGGGATAATCAGCATGACACAGAGAGTGACAAGGCTGACCCTTTGAAATACAAGTACAACTCATTTTTGCCAGCTGAGTGGACTGGAGCAACGTGAAATAAAGTGTCTTGCTCAAGGACACAACGCGTCGCCGGGAATCGAACTCAAACCTTACGATCATGAGCCGAATGCCCTAACCACTAAGCCACCGCCCTCTCTCTCTCTCTTCTATATATATATATATACATATAATACATACATGTTTATATATATATATATATATACACAAATATCTCTGTATATATATGTATATATGTATGCATGTATTTTCGATTGATTTCTTTCAGTTCTATCTACAAAATCCACTGACAAGGCTTTCGTTGTTCTGAGGCTATAGCAGAAGAAGCATTCCAAGTCACCACACAGCGGGACTGAACCCAGGACCATGTATTTTGGAACCAAGTTTGTTAGCACACAGCCACACCTGCACCTATGTATGTGTGTGGGGGGTATGTGTGTATGGGTGTATATATGTATACATGTATATATGTGTATATATATGTGTACATATTACATGTACATCTATATATTATAGCAATAATAATTCTCTAAAAGAGATATAGACAGTAACTGCTCGATAACATAAGGGACTAAAGCCATCTGAATATGGCTAGGGACAGGGCAGGGTGGTGGGGGTGTTACTGTTGCATTTAGCCCCAGGCGAACATCGACGTCACCAGATAGGCCCGACACCGTCACGGTGTCCTTTAACCTGCAAAGGGAGGTAATACCCCGATGAAGCGGAAACCACACACGGACCATGGTTTCAAGGTGTATTGCCTATCGTCGGCGTGTGGTAGGCTTCCGCTTCCTCGACGAATTCTCACTCTGCAGGCTATTCATATATAGATTTTCAAGCAAAATACATTTGCTGATTTCGAAAATCTGTTCGAAAGCAATAATAATTCTCTAAAAGAGATATAGACAGTAACTGCTCGATAACATAAGGGACTAAAGCCATTACCTCCCTTTGCAGGTTAAAGGACACCGTGACGGTGTCGGGCCTATCTGGTGACGTCGATGTTCGCCTGGGGCTAAATGCAACAGTAACACCCCCACCACCCTGCCCGTCCCTAGCCATATTCAGATGGCTTTAGTCCCTTATGTTATATATATATATATATATATATATATATATATATATATATATATATATGTATAATTCAAAATGTGACCGCGTGTGTACCGTTGGCGATTTTTTCCCTC
>NW_021829631.1:0-7500 GCF_006345805.1 Octopus sinensis | reverse complement strand
CCGATGCTGTCGGCGGTGGTGGTGGTCGTCGTCGTCGTCGTGGTAGGACTGTAGTTGTTGTGTGTGCGTGTGTGTGCTGGTATATACATGTGTTTGTGTGAGTGTGTGTGTGTGTGAGTTTGTGTGAGTGTGTGTGAGTTTGTGTTGAGTGTGTGTGAGTTTAATGTGTGTGAGTGTGTGAGTGTGTGTGTGTGTGAGTGTGGGTGTGTGCGCGTTTGAGTTTGTGTGAGTGTGTGTATGCGCGCGTGAGTGTGCGTGTGTGAGTTTATATGTGGGTGTGTGAGTGTGCGTGTGTGCGCGTGTGAGTTTGTGTGAGTGTGTGTGAGTGTGTGTGTACGCGCGCGTGAGCGTACGTGTGTTGAGTTTATATGTGTGTGTGTGAGTGTGTGTGTGTGTATGTGTGTGAGTATGCATGTGTGCGCGTGCGAGTTTGTGTGAGTGTGTGTGATGTGTGTGTGCGCGCGTGAGTGTACGTGTGTGAGTTTATATGGTGTGTGTGAGTGTGTGTGTGTGTATGTGTGTGAGTGTGCATGTGTGCGCGTGCGAGTTTGTGTGAGTGTGTGTGAGTGTGTGTGTGTGCGCGCGTGAGTGTGCTTGTGTGAGTTAGTTTATATGTGTTGTGTGTGAGTGTGTGTGTGTGTGTGTGAGTGTGCATGTGTGCGCGTGTGAGTTTGTGTGAGTGTGTGTGAGTGTGTGTGTGCGCGCGTGAGTGTGCGTGTGTTTGTTTATATGTGTGTGCATGTGTAAGTTTGTGTGTGTGTTTTCATTTTAAGGTTATCTCCCGACATTTAGCAAAAAGAAAACTAGAAGAAATTTCATAAAGACTACTTTCTTTTAAGCTCTTTGTTTATTTCTCCTTTATACATACAAACATACACACATTAATTAATCAATTAATTAAATAATCATAATTAATGCTGAATCCCTTTCCTGAGATGTTTTGTTGTTTTCCTTTCAGTTTCGTTATTCCCAAGGGAAATGTTGCTGCTTTTGGCTTTGTGTATCGTCCGGCAAACAGTTTTTGTAGAAACTGGGTTCTCGAGGTGATCGTTAAGCTCTGGAGGAATTTTGGGAGTTGTACTTTTGTGATCATTTCTAACAATTCTCGTAAGAGTCTGACGGTCCCTATCTGAAAGTTTTGATTTATTTACGGAGTTTTGTTACGACGAGGAGGTTTTTTCCGTCTTTCTCAAAGGCTGTCATTACTTTCGAGACAGTACTTCTCGATACACAAAACATTTAGGCTATTTTCATTAAGCTAGCGCCTGCCATATGACCACCAACAATTTGACCTCATTTAAAGTCCAATATATCTGTCATTTTGATGAATTTTAATTACCTTTTTCTTAAGATATCTGAAAAAAAAAACGATCTCAGCAAAACATATTAAGCAATACTAACAATAAATCAAAGAACATAAAAATAAACAAGCTTTTGACGGTTTTATAGATATTTCAAAATGATGATGCTATGATGCTAGGTGTTTCCATTATTTTGTCCAGCCCCTGTATATGCACATACAAGGCAGGGCGTTGCCTCACGCTATAGGTGCAGTGACGGTCTTTATGTAAGAATGTACGCTCAGATTTAGATGAGGTCATTTAACACACATGTAAGTTTACTTGGTATAATTTTCATGCTTAGGTATTATACATAATAGGCTTCATTTATCTAGTTATTCACATTTGAAAGACTGCTCTGGTTGATTTTGTTGTTGTTTCTTTTTGTGATGGTAGTTGTAACAAGTAGTAAATCATATCACTTGTTATATGATATACTCGTTTACAAGTGAATGCTTAAATAAGAAACAGACTACAATACATTAAAAATACGGCTCCAGTCCCCAAGTATAAACACTACTCTCACCACACTAGCAGAGAAGCACAGTCATCACCACGTATTCACCTAGAGCAGTGTTAATCATGTCTATGTGCCTGATGTCCGACACTATGATGGTGACGTCGTCCACATATATTGACACGGTTCTCCAGGCCGTTTTTCGCGCATGGTACCCGCCCCAACAAAACAAACGCCCCCATTTTCTGCAGTAGTGACTCCAGAATCAGTACATACAGAAGAAATGAGACAGAACGATCTGGACGGACCGAACGCATGATACTGAATGGTTCCGAGAATGTTATCGCTCTTGCTCGCCACTAAACCTCGATAGAACGTCAAAGTGGAACTTCCACCGAATGCGCTGCCTGACTGGAAGAGGGCGTTTAGCGCTTGTCCGGATTTTAGGTGCCAGGCGCGCCGCTTCCGTCTATGCTTGATCCCAGGACTGCAGCTCATTCTGAAAGACCAGCTGCAGATAAGCAGCTCTGACAAACAGCATCCACGAGGCTCCGGCAGGAAGTGGTGGCGACCCCTGTTGTACTCTTTCGCTCCAACTTTCTCTCACTCTTTCTTCCTGTTTCTTGTCCCCGACTTCCTATGCAACCACCGCTGAGCCTGGATGTGCATTCATTCATCCGTCGATGCTCTTGGTGTCGGGGGTTGTCCTGCTTTCTCTTCTACGGGTCTTACGAATAGCAAAGGACCACGTTTCGGACTTCTCCTGAGGCGCGATCTTGCGAGCTCTGGGACGAAGACCACTTCGCTCAACAAACAAACAAACAAACAGCAACCTCAACTGTTCACTGTCGAGAAAACACTGGATATATCTCAGGCTAAGTACATGTCTGCACTTCATCAGCCACAGCATATCTAATCCTCCACTAAAGAAATTGACCGTCTTACATGTAAGTTCATATAGAAGAAATGAGACAGAACAATCTTGACGGACCGAATGCATGATACTGAATGGTTTCGAGAATGTTATCGCTCTTGCTCGCCACTAAACCTCGATAGAACGTCAAAGTATGTAATTACATGCCTGACGTCAATATCTTTCTTTTGATTGATCATAGCTATCATGCTCCAGGCAAGGAATAGAATATAGCGAAAGTAGTCAAGCGAATTCGTATGGCATTTCTGTTTTTTTTTTATCATTTCATAAAAAAATAGATTATCCTCATGTAGGTCAAGACTTATACTGGCATTGTAATATGATAGCTACATACATAAATCAATACATACATACATACGTACCTACCTCCATACATACATACAGACAGACAAACATATGACACTGACGTATGACACAGAGTATGACACAGACGTGGTTGTGTAGTAAGAAGCTTGTTTCCAAACCACCACATGATTCTGGGTTCAGTTTCCTGACCACATGGGGAAAGTTTAGCGGCATTTTACACGTCTTCACGTTCTGAGTTCAAATTCCGCCGAGGTCGACTTCGCCTTCCATCTTTCGGAATCGATAAGATAAGTACCAATGAAATACTGAGAATGAAGTGATCGACATATGCCCTTCCTCTATCTCTATATGTATGTATTTCTCTCCTCTCTCTCTCTCTCTCTATAGATAGACAGAGAGAGACAGAGAGAGACAGAGAGAGAGGGGGGAGGGAAATACATACATATAGAGATAGATAGGCAGACAAACAAATAGATAAGACTAATAGGCAGAGAGAGAGAGAGAGAGAAAATAGCTATACCCAGATAAACAGAGATAAAGACATGTTTATGAATTTATACACTAACACGCACACGCACGCACACACACACACAACACACACACTCACTCACACTCACACACACATATAGTCAGGTAAACAGAGAGATAGATAGGCAGATATGTTGACATACATGTATATTCGTTTACACATACATATTCAACATTCATGTATTGCTTTTGTCACTGAACGGAAAGCATATTGCCAAAGTTTTCGTAAATACATTTTGACCCACAATGTTTGGTAATAAATTAGACCATTGTAAAAGATTCCTGGTCCAAAAAGAGTGAGGGACACGTTAAAATATTTCATGTCAAATAAATCAGCATCGAATAAGCGGTGCCAAACAGGCGGCGCCAATACAGCTGAGTCAAACTGTGTTATACACGACAACATAAATGCGTGTCTATTATGTAGTTTTGAAGCACAATCAGTGTGCCCGTTTTGGTAAAATAAAATAAAAAGGCTTGACTATTTGAATGAATCCAAAATACTGCCAACAGTTGTCAATATATTTTGTTTGTCTTGACTGCATTTTGGTTTCACAAAAAGTACAACATCGCAAACATATATGCACTCGTCAGACAATGCAGGTAACCACAAAACATAGCAGTTGTCTTGACTTAAACAAAAGAGCCTTGCTACATTGGTAGTGACCCCGTATAAAGTCTATTAAGGAAAAAAAATAATGAAATCTAAAAGAACGACACACACACACACACACATATATTAATACACACACACATACACACAATATATATATATTCGAACAGGATTCGAATATCCTATCAGGTGGTGCTATTAAGTTAGACATGGCCTGGACCAATCTCTGGTCGAAACATATCTAAGTTTATCTAAGTTTATATATATGTGTGTATAATATATATATATATATATATATATATATATGTATGTATGTATGTATGTATGTATGTATGTATGTATTCTCTTTTTTATTTTTTAATTATTATAAATTTCTCCTGAGGAGGGAGCTGGTTTCCAACAAAGATACAAGGCACCATCTTTGGAATGTAGTTAACACCAGACAAATTCACATCTGGAACTTGAGAAAGTCTTGCATATAATTTACTGTTCCACTCTATGTATGTATATATGTATGTATATTAATACGCACACGAATACACACACATATATACATGCACATTCATTTATAATATTTTCAAAGTGATATTACTTTTTTAATAATGTGAGTAAATGAAAAAATATAAACTGGACACAGTCCCGAACTTCTTCAGTCATTATATTATAGATAGATATTTATTGTATTAAAGTACAATAATTCAAAACACAAAGAACGCAAGAACTTATAGTGCAAAAATATTTATTGATGTTGTAACGACCAATGTTACAATTTACCACAGTGGGTAACCTGTCCTGTCACCTACTTGAAATAGGACAAAAGAGAAGGCACAATGTGAACGAAGGGCAAGAGATTCATGAAGCTGGAATTTTTTCATGCAGTTATCGTGATTTCAGTAGAGATTCGAAAAGGAAGAGAGAGGAGAAATTACATTTGTGGTTTGAAGGCTGGAATGATAGCGAGGAAATTTATTCATTAGATGAGCTGCCTATTTTCAAGCCTGTCTAAGTTGTTAACCTGTGTAGCATCAGCATTGGCCTGGTAGTTCACTGTGGCCTTTGCATGAGATTTGTTGTGAGTTAGCAATTTGTTGTGAGTTAGCAGAGATTTGTAGTGAGTTAGCATATTTTCTGAACTTGAAGTGGATGAACATTCTTAGTGATGCAGTGTTCTTTATATTAAACAGTGTATGTTTGTCAGCCCAAGTCTGTGAGAGATAGTTAGGTCTAGTGTATGTGACGTTTATGTTTGTGGATAGTGAATATGTCCTTGTGTTGTAGAAGGGGTACATATGTGTTGGTCAGGGATTGATGTGAGAGGTGAAATAAACTGATGCAGGGAGTTGAACATAGCGAAAGGTTCGGTATCTGTGTCTGCATTGTCAGTAAATAATAAGGGAGGGATCTAAGAAGAATTATGAAGTTACCGAGGACGATTATAAATAAGAGGTATTTTTTAAAAATGTGCGAGAAATACAGAGAGAAAGAGGGAGAGAGAGAGAGGGGGGATGATATGTCTTCTTGACATATTTCAGACACAGGGAAGAAGACACACACACAGACAGGCAGACAGACTGGGAAACAGACAGTCAGGGAGTAAAAAGTGGAGAAATTTTTTCTATGTTGGAATAGAAATGACGGAAGAGTCATCATTGCTGTGATTTTTTTCAATTATGTTTTTTCTTCCAAATAACCAATCGAAGAATGAATGTTCTAAAACAAAAGAAAAAAATATTGAATATAAGAAAAAGAAAGAAAAATAAACACAAAATAGTGGAAAACTTTTCATTATAACTGTCCGGTTGAAGTCGGCTGTCTCTTATGTCTTAGATTGTGTTTGCATGTTATTGTACTTAGCATGAAAGGCGGCGAGCTGGCAGAAACGTTAGCACGCCCGGCGAAATGCTTAGCAGTATTTCGCCTGTCTTTACATTCTGAGTTCAAATTCTGCCGAGGTCGACTTTACCTGCCATCCTTCCGGAGTCCATTAAATAAGCACCAGTTACGCACTGGGGTCGATATAATCGACTTAATCCGTTTGTCTGTCCTTGTTTGTCCTCTCTATCTTAAGCCCCTTGAGGGTAGTAAACAAATAGGTATTTCGTCTGTCGCTACGTTCTGAGTTCAAATTCCGCCGAGCTCGACTTTGCCTTTCATACTTTCGGGGTCGATAAATTAAGTAACACTTGCGTACTGGGGTCTATCAAATCGACAGGACCCCTCCGCAAAAAATTCGGGCCTTGTGTCTAGAGTAGAAAAGAATATTGTACTTAACATGAAAAATTATGTGTTACTTGGTCGTCAGTGTAAGCTTATTGGAGTAAACTCGTTAAAATATGTCTGTGTGAGTTTGTCAGAGAAATTTATCAAAAGTAAAGACATCCAGAATATTCTTGTAATTTAAGATATAATAACGCACCTGGATGTTTATTCTTAACGTACATTGTTACAGCAGAAACAGGAAGGACAATATTTCCTATTTTGGTTCCAAAATACACAACTATATGACCAGATGATGTTTCGTCCACTATTTCACCAAGGAGACCAGGAAACTGGATAAAGAGGAAATAAAAACAATTAGTCATATCTGTGTGCATATGTGGTGTGTGTGTGTGTGTGTGTGTGTGTGTGTGTGTGTGTTGTGTGTCTTTGAATTTGTGCTTGCTTCTACCTCTTGCATACTGATGTTGGTTTGCTTATGTCCCCGTAATATAGTGGTAACAGAGAGTTCAATAGAATAATTCCAAAACTGAGGAAGGGCAATCTGCTTGACTAAACAATTCACGGCGGTGCCTCAGCATCGTCACAGACCACGACTGAAACAAGTATAAGAGGAAAAAGGCAGATCTAAAACTGAGACCCATTGTAGCAGGCCCGTTTAATGAAACATGCTACTTAAGTAATTTCAAAGGAATTCAACTAAAGTCTTTGCCCAAACACATACAGAGTTACGTACGAGATAATTTTCTTATATTCAACCATCTACCTATTACAGTAAACGAACCTACCTATCTTATTACATTTGATGCTGTGAGCTTATATAGCAATATTCCTCTCAGCCCCACGGTTAGGCAAAGAGACAGATAGAATAAGTATTTGGCTTTGATAAAAAAAAAACAAAAGACAAAAGGACTCAGCTTGATTCATTCAACTAAAAATTCTTTAAAGTGGAGCCCCAGCGTAGCTGCAGTCTAGTGACTGAAACAAGTTAAAGAATAAAAGAATAATTTGCGCCCTGTGTGTGGTGTGTGTGTTGTGTGTGTGTGTGTGTGTGTGTGTGTGGGTGGTGTATTTTGTGTGCAAAAGATCACCTTGCGAATATATG
>NW_021829630.1:17500-32465 GCF_006345805.1 Octopus sinensis | reverse complement strand
ACAAATACACATACATATACATACACACACATACAATATATATATATATATATATATATATATATATATGTATGTATGTATGGTTATATATATATATATTTATTATATATATATATTGTGTGTGTGTGTATGTATACGGCAGGCTTCTTCCTGCTCGCAAGGCTTTTGGTTGGCCAGTGACTACAGTAAAAGACACTTGCCCAAGGTGCCACGTGTGGACTAAACATGTGATTGGTAAGCAAGCTACTTACCACACAGTCACTCTTGCGCACATATATATATATATATATATATATATATATTCATAAACATAATATATATATATATATATTATATATATAATATACTAACAAGTTTCCATACATAGATACATGCTCATACACACATTAATGGAAATGGTTTATGTTATGAGAATGAAAACATTAACTGAACACGGATCTCAATATGTAGGTAGAAAGAACCATCGAACAACAAAGTTGAAGGATTACTGAAGTCATGGGCACCTTTTTAGATATACATAGCTACCTACATTCATACTGATGTACACACACACACGCACATATATACACAAACACACACACACACATACACACATATTAAACACTGAAAGCTTCAGTGAGTCACAAGGGAAATCAGCAAAACTTATTTAATTGATTTGACGAAATATACGGGGATTGTGCGATCGTATAGGTGCATGCGTGTTTCCATATGTATGTACATATACGTGCGTGTATTATATATAATATATATATATATATATATATATATATATATATATGTATATATATATGTATATATATATATATATATATATATATATATATATATGTGTATATATGTATATATATATGTATGTATGTATGTATGTATGTATGTATGTTAAATGAATGTATGTATGAATATATGTAGATATATACATATATATATATAAACGCACATAAGCACGCACACATATTCTCTCTCTCCTCTCGCACACACACACATGCATAAATACATCTATTTCGTATAAATGGTATGCATGTATGTATGCATTATTTGAAGAATGTGCGTTTCATGTGCATGTACTTAAGTGTATAAAGAAATTTCATTGAGATCATATTAATAAAGAATATATGGATCGGTTGAATGCGGATGGAAATGTAAGAAATTGACATAGAACTAAAGTAAACACATTGAACGGAAGCAGTTTTCTTTTGAGAGTTGTCTATATTTAAGCAAGTTTCCGTCATTTATTTGCAACAAAAATGATGGATAGGGGTTATGAACAGTTACAAAAATGTTCGTGTCTACTGAAATGTTGAATAAGAATATGAAACAGAAGTTGAAATAATTACTTCACCATACAGTCATATATATGTTGTACATGTTGTATATGTTTCAGTTTTGCACCTTGGCCATACTGGGGCACCGTTATGGAAGCTTTCCGATGAACATATTGATCCCATTTTTAAATGCATCAACATAAATTATACAATGTTAGATATGAATGAAAATCTATCAAAAGTGTATGCATAATAGGGTAAAACATGCTAATTAGGCTCTGAAAAAATTATTTAAAAGTCCACAGTGCATAATTAATGCTCATTTTCCTACGTTGCAAATTGTGGCTCGATATGAAGGATAATATAGCCGGGCACAACTCATACACCGTGAAACAACGTAATAACTAATTCTTATAAGCCCATCCACAATACTAACGATAAGTTGAGATATGTTTTTATAGACTTAATTCCAAACATTAGCCGAAGAATCACATGTCTTTCTTCATCTGAAGAAATATTAGAAAAGAATCTGCAGGATAGTGGCTTTACTGATAAAATGTTCTACAACCCCTCCCCGACCCCCTTTATCATCTGGTCAGAAGAATTAGTTTATGGACTCGCCTTCCCCTTTTCACTTAATGTTAAGACAAATGTAGGTAGAAGATTCTTGCACTTAGTAGATATCCAATTGCCTAGAGCCCACAAATACAGTAAAATCTTTAACAGTTACACAATTAAATTGCCTTTTCTTGTCCCCACCCTTACCAATATTAAGACATTTATCAATAAGCAACCGACGACTCAAGCCTTCCCTGGATACATATGTAGAGACAAATCTAGATGTTCTTTCTGGCAGAAATGCGGTATATCCACCGTTGTTTATGAAGCACAGGTATCAGCGAACTATGACAATGGTCGAACAGAAATCAAGTATCGTGTCAGAGCCGTGGAAGGAAAAGTTAAATCCATTTATAACAACCAAGGCACCAAAATTAGTTGTATCTCCTCAGGTGATATAAAATCGCTGTCTCCATAAGTAAATGTCTGATTTCGATGCTGTCTGGGTTGGATGTGATAGCATCGAAATCAAACATTTACTTAAGGAGACAGCGATTTTATATCATCTGAGGAGATACAACTAAGTCCTGTTATACAGGTAAACCGTTAGTTATCTAAATTTAAATCCTGTATCTATGTTGTATGGAAACATGTGTAGTGGTCATTAAATAGCTGTCGAATCGTACTCCCTCTTACTTTTGACTCTATTCTTTCATTTTTATTTTTCACACACGAGGAATGACTAAACCTTGAATTGGTAGTATACCTTAATTCTGCCAGGTAATAAGGGTGAACGAATTCTGTTTTACACTCTAATACATTCTTAACGGAATACACCTCAACTATATATATATATATATATATACTGTTGTGTCTGGGGAGAGTCATTTTCTTTTTGTGTCTTATAATTTAACACACTCACCGATAAAATTTCCACTTATTTCTTATTTTTATTTTCCTAAAGTTTTCGTTGCGTCTTGCAACATTTTCAGTAGTCTTGACTCTCCCCAGACACAACAGAATATGCTTTAACACATGAACTCATATAAAGAATCTTGCAAACCTAATCCCAAATGAAATATATATATATATAATATATATTATATATATATATATATATTATATATTAGTTCAATAAAGTTAAAACCTGGTCTGGTTTTCACGTTTTCTTTTATATGGTATTTAGCGTTAAAAAAATATATATTTTTTAATGCTCATAAAGTTAAATTAGCGCTTACCCACATAGAGTAATTATAGAACTCTCCTACTAATAGAAAATATAACATACAACGAGCAAAAGAGTACCGATAGTATAACTTAGGGCAACACGAAAAAGACGAAGCCATGAACGGAACACAATTCCATTTCCAGTAACACACAATCCGCATCACCAAAACATTTTTAACATCATCAAAACAAATTGCCAGTCATAAATCAAAGAGGAAAATTATAAAATTTTCGTACTACTTGGTTACGAAGCAAACTTCTTACTACACTGCGACACTTGTTCCTATGTGTATGTATGAATGTATGGACTGATGTGTATGTTTTAGAGTGGGTATGTCCCCATCCTACATATATATATATTTATATATATATATATATTTATATGTATATGTATATGTATATATGTATATATATAACGAAGTAACTGAGAGAGGGATAGATAGATGTACACAGATGTTGCGAGTGAAAGAAGACACGAACTCAGAAGACAAAGAAGAGAAATTCGCCTCAACCGTGCATGTTCATTGTACTCTCATCTGTCAAAATTCTGTGTGAACCCAAAATGTAACACTATATTTGAAAACGATATTTTTAAAATTGATTTTTTTAAATTTTTGGATTGTATTCCTAAAACTCTTCTTGTTTTTATGAGTATTACAAATATCGATATTTTTAGTAAGAAACAAAAATTAAAGCAGTGATTGAGTAGTTTAGTTTCTGAATGTCGTGTAATGAAGCAAAGGGAAAACAATTTAATATCTTTTTAAAAAGTTCATTTTTCAATTTATAATAAATTGAAAGATATATAAGATATATTTTCTTAATATTTTCTGCCAATCTGTTGTTTAGTTTTATTAGTTTTTTTAGAGCATTTACATCGATGCCGATGTAATCTTTTCTATATTACCTAGACAATTTTTTGCACAATTATTTTTATATTTCTTTTAGAAGAAGAATTTTTGACGCTTCGGAAGTTCTCACTTTGGCAGGATTTTTTTTCTTTCCTCTTAGTCCACAATGGCGCGGGAATTGGAATCGCTCCTACTAAGCCTATTATATTTATATATAACAATATTGATTTATTTTACAACGCGGAAATCAGAGCTGTTGATGTTTTTTTCTTCTGATAGATGTTGCAACGTAACCTTCCATTCTTTTAAGACAGTAATGTTGTAATTTCAGGTAAATTCGGCTGTTACTTCTAAACCCCGTGGTAGTATCAGATGCACTGCTCATGTTCGATTAAATCATCATCACTGTAATATCTGATGTTTCTATTCATTAAATCTAGAATCATGAAATACAATGTCTGCTACATCAATACTTGTTCCCGTGCCAGGTTTTAGCAGCACATTGTTAATAGCATTTGAAAATTCTTTACTAATCTAAACAATATTGTTAGCCTGGGTACTGACAGAGAGCTTATAAAGTATTTTCTGAAGACTGACAATGCCGCCAAGAACTCTGCTATTATATATATATATATATATATATATATATATTATATATATATATATATAATATATATATATAATATATCTATACATATATATATATATATATATATATACACACACATATATATATATATATATATATACACATATATATATATATATATATATATAAAGTTAATCCAAACAAGAAAACACAGAAAAAAAGAGAAAAAAAAACACAGCAACGCAGGACGTGGAACAATTAAAGTATTATTGACGCTCAGGAAAGAAGGGAAACATATATATACACACACACACACAATATATATATATATATATATATATATATATATATATATATATATATATATATAACACACATATATATATACCACACATACATACATATATATATTTAAAGATTATGTTGGTAGCCTGCTGCTACTGCTTTTCTTAATTCAATACGAAATCATATCTCTGGTAAAATATCACTTTTTTGGTACTTATTTCATTCACACTCGGAAGGAGGAAGCGATCTAGAAAGAAATCAAAAGAATGCCGGTAAAGTATTTAGGGGTCGTTCTATCACTCATATCAACCCACAGTATTTTAAATTGAAATAAACCATAACTCATTTGAAACAAGAGAAACAGACGATTGTGAGTTCTGGGCGGTTGCGGTTTTTTAACGAGATGTTTGTGTTATTTCGTCTTATAGAAAAAGTCAAAGAAAAGTTAACCGTGTTAGATTAACATTTTCCAGAAGAATGGGAATTATTCATGCATTTAAGGTTTCAGAACCGCCATGTATACTTTATGGCGTTTTGAATACCTTTGTTTAGTAAATCTCTTGTCATCGTATTAAAATTTTAAATGTTGATGTTCATTTCCATAGCTGTAATATGTGAGACAGTGTATCAGCTATACTATAAAAGTTGGTATAAAGTTACTACAGTTTTCGCGAGTAATGTTGGTATATTCTATGGTATTGAGGATGTATGCACTTTAATTCTTTGCGAAGAAATGTTAATACATTATAGATAAGAAAAATATGAGCATATACTAATTTTCGTAAGTTTGTAAAGCTTATCTTCTTGTAAAAGCTAGTTAATAAGTATTTTCTCTAACTTTGACTTGCTTCTCAGCCTGTTATTGTTGATATAGTTCAGCTGCAGTGTATTATAAGGGTAGAGAGAAAATAAGTCAAATATATTCCCGTTAAAAGTGTTTCATGTGTAATAAGAAAAAAATTAAAACTGATTTTGAGATATGAGTGAAAAATAGCCTAAGTGCAGGAAGTAAAGTTAATAACAATTTGGCGATACTAATATATGAGTGAAACTTAGTGAATGCATTCCTTTTGTTGAACCCAGGTACAGATATAGCCAAAATCACATTGAGCTCAATTAATCGAAGCTTTTCAATTAATTATAGTACGTAAAGGAAACTCTGCCTACGAGTAGTTACAATACAGAACTGTCCCCCGATAGATTTTCACTCAACCACTTTAAATGGGTGATTTGTTCAGTGAGTGGATATGATCTTTAAGGGTGAAATGCTGAATTAAAATTATCTCGGTATTGATTTTCATTCTGAATTATGACCAAACATAATGTAGTCCGATCCATTCACCTCTTCTTCATTGTCTCTCCACAAGACTGACCACATGCGTGCGTGCACACACACACACACACACAAACACACACACACACATACACATATATATATATATATATATACGCATATGCATGAGTATATGTATATATGTATCTACCAGAAACACACTCGTATACAAGCACACAATCCGCATACATATAATTTTTTCCTCAAGAAGTATTTCATGACAAAGAAATATAAATGTATCACTAGAGCGACGTTCATAGAAAAACAAGTTGGCAGAACAAAATAGAGAAAGACACAGATTTCGAGCGATACTAGCAGAAACAGAAATACTACAAATGAAGGTGGGGGGTGTTAGGAATTATTATATTCTGTCTTGATATTTTTTACACGTTTATGAAGACTTATATTCAATTTTCTTGTCCCCGTTTAGTTATTCGTAAATTCATTTTCATGGTCAGAAAAATCAATCCATAATTCACCCAAATCTATTTTACTTTTTGTTGCTATAAATATTCAGTTTTCTTTAATACGAATTCAATATTGACTATCATTTTGTCTTATAGACAAGTGTTTTAAATATTTCGTATAATCATTAGCACTCCGTGAACTTCAATTAATCTTCCAGCAAATCCCTTTTAAAACAATTCTTCTATCATTATTTATTTATAATATTTTTGCTTTATTAGTATTTAGTATTTACGCATTCATTTTGCTTTCTGTTTTTCTTGCTAATTTGCCGTTGTTAATGAGTTTCTTTTTTAAGATTCCATCATAAAACTTAATTATCATCTCATACAGTATTGTTAATGACAAGCCTAGAAGCTGAACTAGCTTCCAGCTTTCCTTATTGTTCCCCCAAACTACTCACCAACAGCTCCTCTCTCGCTCTCTTTCTCTCTCCATCCCCTTTCTATCTATCTATCTATTTATCTGCCCGTCTTTTTCTCATTCCCTTTCTTGCTCTTAATGAAGACTCCTTCTAAACAATTCTGCTACTTCCAGCAGTTTATAGAACAGAACAAGCTCATTGATTTATTATTGTTTTGTTTTCCCTAACTTTCTGGAGATTAGGCAATAAGGTAAAACCTATTTTACCCGTCAAGCAATAAAAAAAAAATTAGAGTAACTTGTGAAAAAGTGAAATGAAAATTAATTAAAAATGTATGTATGGTATACAAATTTTTTTTTTCTAAAAGATGACTCATCTAAATATTTTTGTATGTTTATGAAATTTTTTATGTTTATGAATATCAATTAGCTATTCACCTTGCTATAATCGTATCTCCTTATGAAAATGTGGTTGATATTTTTCCAAAATGCATTACTGCTGTATGTCTCTTTCTTTTCAAGCAATACAATGGAAAGATATAGTTTCTTATTCAAGCACTTGGTTCATACAGTGACCTTCTTCGATCTTTTCTTCTTTTTTTTTTTTTGCCTGCGTTAAATATAGAGACAAAATAACGGCATCTGTATTGCTATCGCAATGAAATATGTTCGTTCGGCAAAATTTTTTTACGTCATAACTATTACATTCAAAGCCAAGAGTATTAAAAAAACTATTCAAAACTGTAGTTAAGAGAAAATACCTCGAGAGGCTTTTCTGCTTACTAAATAAAATTACTGTAGGAGCCGTATTTTCAATAAGTTGAAAAGTTTCCTTCAACATTTTCTAGAAAGTTCTGAATCTAAAAACATGAAAGAAGGGAAATAACACTAACAAGACAAGTTGATCAGATGTTTCCTTTTTTTTTTTTTTTTTTTAATTTTTTTAACAATATAGGCAATGCGTATCGCAGTGGTACTGATTTTTGAAATCAACTGGCAAAAGTTATTGACACGTTTCGGTTTTATTAAAACGCCTTAGCAAAACAGTTTTATTCAGTTAGCAAGACGAAGAGCGATGTGTGTGTGTGTGTGTGTGTGTGTGTGTGTGTGTGCGTGTGTGTGTTGTACATATACACACACTCATGCACGCACACACACAGGTGCATGCACGCCTACATCATCTCCCTTTCTCCCACCCTCTCCACCCTCTCTTTGTCTGTCTGTCAGTCTCTCTCTTTCTCACTCTCTTTCTCTCTCTCTCTCTCTCTCTCTCTCACTATATATATATATTATTGTTTTGATTCTTACTGTTCTATGTACTCGTAATAATTTAATATGAACTTGATAGGCCTTAGCATACATCGTCAAATATGTTGTTGGCTAATTTCTATTGACAAAAACAGTTGCTTATGTCAAGCTCGAAATGACGGTGTTATTTTCATAACTAAGAAGGCGCATCGACGCTGATACACCAGTGTCCGATAGTCTACTGATTCCACTTAAAGCAAGTGTGTTGTTTACACACATCGTCTATAGGGAGAAGTCATTATGTTATGTACCTTATCGTAATCTGAATCTTAATACCAGTTATTCGAAATTAGTCATTCCACATAAATTTTTGACAACACACAAAAGATTATTACATCGCCAACTGTCGTCAGCATTTGTGGGATCTGAACTTAGCACATGAACAGAGTAATTGCATGCAATAATGAACTTTTGTCTAATGCTCAACCGATGTTTTAATACGGCAACTTCTCTGTTTATATTGCTATAAAATTTAAACAATACAGTATGAGATACTGTAATGTTCGTATATTTTAAAAACTTCCATAACATAAGCAAATTAATTTTGTTTCATGAAGTAATCGAAGCCATATCACAGACGTGACTCTACATAATTTTTATCTCTTATCCATTGATATTAGCAATGCCAGAATTAAACAGTTAAATTTGATATTCTTTAAACATATTTCATAAACTGCTATAGGCTCAATCACATCTATATACTAATGCCTCATAATTCCAAAAAGTAATACAATATTATTTTACTAACAGAAGCTATGAGTATTTAACAGAATTAAGGAGAATTCTTTGCAAAACTCAAACGAAAATATGTCCATATTCTTATAGTTTCTATAATTTAGTATTAGAAAATATGGTTTTGAAACCGCATTGTTTGATGTTATTATTAAAGATATTTTTAAAAGCATGGAATATGGAAATTAGAAACGCATTTGGTTAACTGATAATTTCATACTTTCAGTCCTGTTGAATTATTATTAGTATTAAATAATGACCGATCAAGTGATCGTATCTTGTGACTGATTTTTAAGAAATATTCATTTCCAAGTTGTCATAATATTTTCTGTAAATAGACATGAAATAGAGATTTAGCAGGGGACGCTTAAGCAGGGGACGCTTAAGCAGGAGACGCTTAATGTTAATGCTTTCACTAGCGTACACGATTTATTTGGATTTCTCTTAATGACTTGTTGCTATAATAAAACTTCCTACACCATTCCTCGTCTGAATATTATTACGATCTCGACGCTACTATGAATGATTAAAAAAAATACCTTTTGTTATTTATTACGCACACCCAACCATTTACTTCAATTTCTGTAAGTTACAGTAATAGTAATTGCCGTTATCAAAAGAAAAAACAACTAATTTTCCAAATTAAACGCTTATTCTTCACCTGATGCCATTGGCGGCAACATAGAAAAGACAAAGACTACGATTGTCGATACAGTTCTTTGAAGAAAGAAATTTAAATCTCTAAATTATATGTAGTATTATTAGAAATTCCATATGAAAAATATCCTTATGACCTTAAAATGGATTTAATTCAAGGCTCAAAGATATCTGTTAATTACTTCTTTTGTTTTTAAATCTATGAAACATTGAATTTACTAATCAATTATAATGTCTCTGGGAGGTCTCAAATTAATTAAGCAACATTTCCGCCCATGATGCTGAAATCGTTTCAACAATCTCTACCTGATTGTAATCTCAGAAACTCAATTAGTCCTATATGCTGACAAAGGAAAACGTGAATTGTAGACAATAATGTTGCGTTACGTTATTTCAACCACATTATATACTATTGAAGATTATACGAAGAGTTTGAACTCTTGATGATTTGGATTCTCCCAATGATTTTTCATTCAGATACATAATGTTCAACCATCATTACTATCACCGTTATTTTAAATATTATCAATATTATTATTGTTTGGGGTGAAGGCTAATATTACTGTTATTGTTATCAGACATTGCAGTATTTAGTTAAGTGTCTTTACGCTCTGTGTTCAAACACTATCGGCGTCAAATTTGCTTTACATCCCTCTCAGATAGGTACAAAGGCTAGTAATAAGTAATTAGTCAATGTGTGGTAGATATCATCATCATCATCATCATCATTATTATTATTATTATTATTATTATTATTATTATTATTATTATTATATATGAAAAAAACACAGCTTATATTGCTGGGTATGATGGAAAGTATCAGCTGTCCACAGCCAGCAGACTAAGGTAACACTTGTTTACTGGTCATGCTTCAAGAACTCTGCGAAGAATTCTTGCAGTCCCAAGCAATGTTGATTTTTATAGGTATTCTACCTTCACACTTGCACCAATCTTTTTCAGCCATGTTGTTAGTTGAGTACTGATACTTCTAAGTGCATCAATTACTTTGGTATCTCTTTCACTCTCTTCATTGACCACAACCTTCGTACTTCCCACTTCAAATCTTCATAGTTGTATACTGTTTCTTCTTTCACATTGGTCCTGTAGTCACCAGGGCATGCTATGTCGATTATCATACACGTTCTTTCTTTTTTATTCACCATAAAAATGTCCTGTTTCCTACGTCTAGGCAGGTAAACGCACTAGATCATTACTGCACTAGATCAATCCTGCAGGATTTTGGAGTTCTCATTTTCAGTGACTCCTTCTGGGGTTTTCTCATACCACGTCTTTGCTTTTTGTAGGCCATGATTTCCACAGAGCCCCCGACGGATCATTCTTGTCACATTGTCATAGCGTCGTTTGTATTCGCGTTATGCCAATTTCGGGCATTCGCTAACGATGTGCCAAACCGTTACACCCCTCTCACCACACATTCTGCATTTGTCACTATCGGTAGTGTTGTCAGTTCTGCACTTCATATAATTGGTCCTTAGCGCTTGTTCCTGAGCTGCACATATGAGTGCCTCTGTTTATTTTCAGGTCACTCCTCATCATCCAAAGCCACTGATCCTCTGTATCAGTCTTAGCTTTCACATCTCTTGCAAATTGACCGTACATATTTTCCTTCCATGCTTTTTCTTTGTTTTCTTTTATTGTTCATTTCTTGTTTAAATTTTTCTTTCGTTACACAATTTTCAGTTTTGATGACGCCGATCTTCGTGTGTTTCAACAGTGGCTCAACGGCATGCTTTACATACTACACTAGGTTGCTTTCTTCTGCCTCGATACAGTCCTGGCAACTGATCAAACCTCTCCCGCCCTATCTTATGGATGAGTACAGCCTATCGATGTCACTCTTAGGGTGGAAGGCTCCGTGTACTGTCAGCATTTTTCCGGTCTTGGTATCCATTTTGCCATATTATAATTCCCGCTCTATACCGAGGTGATGGTATTATCCACTTGGATTTTATTCCATCCAGTCAATTTTGAGCTCAATATCAACGCCAGTCTTCTGAAATACTCCATCTTCAGTTGCTCTTTCATTTCCTTTTCCATTATCTCGTTGTACTCTACTATGCCAAGGTATTTGTATCCTTCCGTTTCAATTTGCTTAATCAAGTCTCTCTTCAGTAATTCTATCACTGCTAAGGACTGTACGTTGCCGCTTTTTAGATAGATTATTTCGCACTTCTTAAGTTCAAATTCCATTCTAATATCAGTACTAAAATAGTGGACCGTGTTCACCAGGGAACTCACTTGTGTCTCATCTTTGCCATACAGTCTCAAATCACATATGAAGAGGAGGTGGTTGATTGCCTGGGATTTTTGTTTTAGTTGGTACCCCAGGTTCATTTTCCTGAGTACAAAGGTCATAAGTATCATGCAGAGAAAGAAAAGCAGCAAAGATAGGGTATAACCCTGGAAAATCCCTCTTCTGATACCCAGGGTACCCAAACATTTTCCGTAAGATGTCAGTTTAGTTTACCATCCCACCATACTTCTCTTCAGGAAACACGTTACATTTCTCACAGTTCCAAAGAGATCTAAGCACTCGATGGTCCACGAATGCGGAATCATATCATAAGCCCGAGATTTGTACTTCTCCATTGATCAATGCATTAAATTGCTCTGCGATGAATTTATGGCAACTACTGAACTTTTTATCCAAATTCGCTGGGCATAAAATGCTGTTTGCTTCAGGCTGCAGAGCCGTTCAGCTGTAGTATTATGCTTTTCTTCCTTACTTCATACTTTACCCCAGACAAGTCGACTTTCATCAGCATCAGGGATTAATCTTTCACGTTTTTTTATCATCATTAATCTCTTGATAAAATCTTTTGGGGTCGGTTCTAAACAATTTGTTTGGCCGGTATTGCTCAATCCGTTGTTCAAACTTAGTCAATGAAATAATATTGTAAAATTCCGGTATATATATATATATACACTTACAAATGCATATGCGATATATATACATACAAACACACACACACTCACACACTCACATACACACACATATATATATATATATACACACACACACACACAAATATTTGTGTGCATGTGTGTATACGTCTGTATGCATTATGTGAAACAGAATCCGTTTGATTTTAATTTCTTCGACTCGAACTCTTAGATATTTTGAGATGTTTCACCTACTTTTCTTTGCAATATCATTAGCTGTTCCAATTTTGCGTATAAAATTCTGGTTTTAACCTCTCTTTTTATCTTTCTTTCTGTTATACGTCTCTTCTCGCATGCACACACGCACACACACACACACACACACACACACCACATAGATATACAAGATTAATTTCCACAGCCGAGTAATGGTAAATTTAAAATGACTTTTAATTAAATCTTCATTTTATATTTTTGCAATCTCTAGTTATAAATCTGATTAATTTCAAAAGAAACCTCTCTTCGAATTGGTACAAATACCCTATATTTTTTGAAAATATAGCTGCGTGTGTCAAATATTTTGCTTTTAATGGAACTTTGTCAGAGTTAAGAATTGGTGCAGTTTTCGTAACCAGCTCAAATTTTTATAACTTCTTGCAGACACCAGCATTTTATTTTATCAACTGATAATATTTGTTTTCAGTTCGAATTCTCTGAGTAGAAGCGATCTTCTAATGATTGTGACTTGTGAATGTATGTCACAAATTTAATTTTCTTTATTTTCTTGTAAAACTCAAACTGTGCAACTAACTAAAACATAATTTAAATCACATTCTTACTATTTTAGACGTGTCAAAATCAAGAATTCTTTTTCGAAATCGTTTCAATTGAACCACTTGTAAAATAAGAGTACCTACAAGTTGAAGAATGATATAAAGACATATAAACTGGATCATGATGTAGCTCCGATTTTCGATTACAAATGCTTTATTTACGTTCTTAAAGTTCTTTAGGGAAATGATTAATGTTTAAAAGGTTCAAATATACTTATAATTTTAGATTTCTTAATCCCTGTATCAGTAGATGTAATTACAACTCTAGTCCAATATTATGTAAACCATAAAGATGTTGTCACAAATTCTTAATAGGCTAACTCAATTTAGAATCAGATTTGTACTTAGTAAATATGAACCAGTATACTATAATTGCTTTGTGGGCAGCACTTAGCAATGAAATTATGAAAGCAGTGTTGAAGAAGAACAAAATCAAATCTAAGTAGTAGAGTTCAAAACTTCACCCACGCCACTACAATTCAATTCTATTGTCAGGACAAAAATTCTACTAGAAATCGGATCTTCTCTAAAATACTTTCCATAATTTATCAGTACAAGTCAAGTATTGCAGAACCTTCAAGAATGTGTTCAGAATGTATTTATTAAGGAAATATTTATATTCTTCAATTCCGTTTATACGTCCATCTATGTTTATAGTCTTCTCTCTCACTCCCTCTCTCTCTCGTTCTCTCTCTCTCTCTCATTCTTTCTCTCTCTCTCGCTCTCTCTCTCTCGCTCTCTGTATGTACACACACACATATATATATACATATATATAAATTATATATTATATATCAGCGTGATCACCGTGACCGACTAGGCTATCAGATGTTGCTACATATCGCTGGTCACAATGCGCTCCGCATTGTTTTAGCCTTCAAATGACGTCCCCCCCTTCGATGGCTAAGCGAGCATGCCAACAGAAGAAAGAGTGGGAGAAAGTTGTGGCGAAAGAGTACAGCAGGGATCGCCACCACCCCCTGCCGGAGCCTCGTGGAGCTTTAGGTGTTTTAGCTCAATAAACACTCACAACGCCCGGTCTGGGAATCGAAACCACTATCCTACGACCGCGAGTCCGCTGCCCTAACCACTGGGCCATTGCGCATCCACACACACACGCACATGTATATATATATATATATATATATATATTTACCATGCTTATATCTCTATATGCACAACAAATATTTAAACGTATATATATATATATATATATATATATATATATATATATATATATATACGTTTAAATATTTGTTGTGCATATAGAGATATAAGCATGCGCAAATGAAGACATACAATAGAAATACAAAATGGCTGACGGTTAGTAAGGAGAGACACAAGTAAGTGAGAAGAAAACAAAGGACCACTGATGCGGTCACAGGAGTGTGACGAAAGAACTTTGGCCGAAATAAGATTAAGATTAATGTAAGAAATAAATATCACTGAAGCAAAATAACACCAAATATATAGTGCGTGTGTTTTTATTGGCTAAACTGGCAATATGACCATTCCTAAATATATATTATATATATATATATATATATATATATATATACGTTTAAATATTTGTTGTGCATATAGAGATATAAGCATGC
>NW_021829630.1:10000-12500 GCF_006345805.1 Octopus sinensis | reverse complement strand
CATACATACATACATACATACATACATACATACATACTTACATACATACATACATACATACATACATATATAATATACATATAAAGTATGGTTGTGTAATAAAAACTTTGAGTTCCAACTGCATTGTTCTGATTTCAGTCTCACTGCCCGTCACTTTCTCCTTGACCATCACTGCCTCTTGCCAACTGGTGCTGGTTTGTTTATGTCCCCGTAAGGTATTGGTGCGATAATAAAGAACGATGGAATATGTACCAGACTGTAAAAACAAGTATTGGGGTCGACTTGTTCGACTAAAGCCTTTAAGGCGGGAGCCTACTATTCCCGCAGTCCAATAACTGAAACTGCAAAAAGATTAAAAGAATAAAGAAATATTTATCATTCATATAATATAAACATATGCATATACATATATGCATATGTTTGAATTTATTTTTTTCTTGCGATGTTTTTTCATTCTTATATCATTTTTTTTTTTAGTATTGTTTAAAGATTATTTCAATGACATTTGCGGTTGCTTAAGAGTTCTGAATTACTCGTCGAGTATTTTTCTTCCAATATATTTTAATTGAATACGAGTATATAGATGCATTTCATTACTATAAGCATTAAAGTGTCGTTGTAATTGGTAAGCAAATTTTAAACTCACAGGTTTGCAGGATTTGAAACTCTCTTGAGAACGGGTGTTGCAATGAGAAACAACTTTAGTATGATACTTTTAAGCACAACGTGAGTATGAAATACTCACCAGTACTAAAAAAAAAAGTCTCAGTGGATTACAGAATATTGATTTTACTAAGAATTGATCTGAAAACTGACTTTAAAATCATTAAACAATCATCTGAGAAAATATTATCTGAGAAACCAAATCTGTCGGCGAAAAGTTCGTCAGTTTCATTAGAGTCTGGAATTATGCCACAATTATATATTTTCTGAAGAGAATTCCATTAATATTTTATGAAACAATAAACGTCGGTAAAGGAGGAAAATTTGATAATTTAAGCAATTGTATAATTTATTATATCCATTTCTTCAAATTACTTTAAACATTAAGAACTAAACAAGTCATTACAACGTAGTCAAATAGTTTATTTGTTTTCATTTTTTTTTAAATTATAGTTATCTACGCGCTTTCTTTCGTTTCTATTATTCTTTCTTTCTTTTTATTTATGCAGATACCGTTTTAAGCTTCCTATTTTTAAGTTTCAATTGTTATGCTGGTGCTCCATTTAAACACAACAAATGCAATGCACTTTTCTAGTAATGAATTACTTTTACTGACGTTTAGTTGATGTCTGAATATCGCAGCTGTAAAGGCAAAGTTCATTGATAAGGTTTGCAGATATCTTTGCGCTGATGGTTCGCTACATGCATACACACACACACAACACATACATACATACATACATACATACATACATACATACATACATACATACATACATAATATAATACATACATACATACATACATACGTACGTACATACATACATGCACACACACATACATAATACATACATAAGTACATACATAAGTACATACATACATATATACATACATATATATCAGTGTGTGTGTGTGTGTGTATGTGTGTGTATGATTGAATAAATATAAATGTAGATATTGTCAAAAAAGAATAATCTGCGCATGAAGCGTATAGGAAGGCCTATGATGGCAATTATGTACTATATAATAATGATGCTTGGATCAAAATTTTATCTCACTTACTGTCACACTCTCTCTCACCGGAAAATTTACTATGTAGATGAATAGAAATATATATATGTATATATATATATACATACAAATACACATGCATACCTATGTACATACATTCATGCATGCAATTTGACAAATGACATTTTAGATAAGATGTCGCAAAAGTTCAGTTAATCAAAATTTTCATAAAACTGAAAAAGTTTTCAAATCGTATCACTCGCTACCTACGAAGAAACATGTGTCCTCTCATTGCATGTCTAGGAAACTGGGCTAATAAGAAAAACAAGAAAAAAACTTTCTTGATAACCCGTAATATCTCAAAATAGGAGAGCAGCCTTGCATCCTCCAATCTCTCAGTTTAGTAATAACTGAGGTAAAGTGGAAATAGCCATTATCGGAGTTTTTCTACTGAATCAAATTAGATCTTGGACTAAACAACACTAGCAACAGTAAAAAGTACATTTTAAAAGTCACAACTCGAGAACAAACAGGAATCCTCCAACTTGAAGATTGGAAACGGATTCAATTTTCCACTTCTGTAAATTCAACATCCTTTGCACCAGTAATATTTTCGCTGAAGATGTGTCTGGTTAATATAAAGGAAAATGTTTTGTTCGCTCACGAGCTATGTGTGTGCTGTCTATCACTTATGACATACTATTGTACGCACTTCTGTTAATTCTATCCCGAACTTCGTTTAAAATATCGCACGGGAGACGCACAATTATATGTATTTCAATGAAATTGCAGTCTTTCTCTTTTTCCATTCTTACCTCACTATATT
>NW_021829630.1:0-7500 GCF_006345805.1 Octopus sinensis | reverse complement strand
ACATTCAATATTACTCTGTTTTGACAAATGAGTCATAATCTAACTAGATGCCAGTTGTTTACCTCTTTAAGCATGTATACTATTATACATACATATATATATATATACATATGTATGTATGTATGCATGTATATATGTATGTAATGTATGTATGCATGTATATATGTATGATGTATGTATGTATGTGTGTATGTATGTATGTATGCATGCATGTATGTATGTATGTATGTATGTATGTATGTATGTATGTATGTATGTATGTATGTATGTATGTATGCATGTATATATGTATGTATGTATGTATGTATGTATGTATGCATGCATGTATGTATGTATGTATGTATGTATGCATGCATGTATGTATGTATGTAATGTATGTAATGTATGTATGTATGTATGTATGTATGTATGTATGTATGTATGTATGTATGTATGTATGTATGTACGTATGTATGTATGTATGTATAGTGTAGTGCTCTCCAGAAAAATCTTAGTATAGGAAGTTTGTAAGCTAAACTATTTTTATGCATTACATGCTACGTAAGACATGTCAGATTTTGCTTGAACACATATGTAGATTTGATTTACCTTTCCTGTGCTCAAAGATGCACCATCATCAACGTTTCTATGATTCTTAGGTGATTTGGGATTTCCAACATCAGATCCCCACGCCCAGTTGACTTAGCCAGGTTTGATCAAATCTTGGTTTTGCATCCGAGCGACAGCATCAAACCACCAACCTATGTCCTATTCCAATCAGTGTAGCACTTCAGCGATTTAGCGATGGCATTTATTGTTCATTTCTTTACAACATTAGTAACTTCAAGTGCAGTCATAGCTTTGAAAAGTTGGTGCCTCACAAAACCACGACCACCTACTTAATGTATTTCAAACCCTGGTTTCTGCACTGTTCTACACTCAACCAGCTCAACCAACTCCTAATATTTGACAAGCGTCTTCTCATGAGCCGCCTCCATGTTTTTTGTGTTTGTTTTTTTTTTCTCTGGGCATAATCACTTGTTTATAAAATCTGAGAAGATCACTGAATGAGCGAAAGAGCTCAAAGAACTTTAATCCTGCTAACCAGGATCTGTGGAGAGAGGTCATAGTCGTTGATATTTCATAGACCAGGTAATCCTTTCAGCTATGAGATGGATGGATGGATGGATGGATGGATGAATAGATGGATGGATTGATGTATACATGTGTGCGAGTGTGTGTGTGTGTGTGTGTGTGTGTGAATATATGTATATGTATGAGTACGTATATACACATATATGTACGTGTGTGTATGTGCAAATACATATACATGTTTGTGTGAGTGTATACGTACGTAGACGTAATGAAAGCAGGAGGTTTTATATCTATGTATTAAGAGAATATAGTTTCGTGTATTTTTTTACCTTGTATATATTTTTTCCTACCTATTAGAGTAACTACCCTTTTATTCAACGGTTTTTCATAGCGTCTATTGTCATTAATAGCCGATGATGATGCATTGGCATTTGAAACTCTGAGTACTATAATGACAGCTTACAAATTGTCCTAAATGTGTGTGTGTGTGTGTGTGTGTGTGTGTGTGTGTGTGCGCGTGTGTGTGTGTGTGTGCGGTGTGTGTGTGTGTGTGTGTGTGTGTGTGTGTGTGTGTGTGTGTGTCACTTGCTGGAGAGAATAAAGTTTCAAGGCTTTAAGGATGTCCCAGTAATCGAGATCAATCATACCCTTAATTCGTTTAGTGAATGCCCTCCGGGGTGATTCAATTTTCGAGATGTTTTGTTTTGTATGGGGAGACCACAGGGGGGGGGGCAGCAGTATTCGAGGTGTGGCCGTACAAAGGAGGAGAAAAGTAGAATGATGACACCTTGTTCTCTGGACCGGAAGGTTCTTAAGAGTCAAGAGCTCATCCTACGAGCTATATCGACCTTATTGTTGATGTGGGCACTCCAACTGAGATTGTTATCAACAATTACTCCTAGGTCTCTGATATTAGTAGATACTGTGAGCGAGAAAGATAGAGAGCGGAAGAGAGAGAGAGAGAGAGTTTTGTCTTTGTTAGCAAGCTTTTCAGTTTGTATGTTCAGTTTGATAACCACATATGCCCCCCATATATGTCATTAGTATTTTCATTCCTCTACGTTGATAATTACGAAGAATAATGGATATTAGAGAAGTATAAATAACATTGCAGAAGAATGGCTTTATTTTAAATCTTTTCAACTTCGATGTTACAAGAATTTTCAGAATGCAGTGTAAATAGGACAGAGGTTATGATCTACGAACATGTCACTTTATCAACTTACTTCCATTATCGGCCGTAACTTTGGCCCACAATCAATATCCTGAAAATTAATTATACTACAGTTCTATAGCTTGGACTATGCAGTCTCTAAGTATATAAGCCTCTGTCATATTGTGCCATATAAATAAATGTTTCACTAAGTATCTATAATATCAGGTTCGGTCATTTATTGTGAAATATTCACTGTATTAAATCTCGTAACGTTAATATATCCTTTATATATTATAACGAGCTTATTTCAAATCGCTACACATCGGAGTAGTAAATATATCTTCAATATTTACGAATAAATATACTGCCATTCTTTCCTCACAGCAGGCCGCGTGCAGCAGTTAGCTGTTGTTATTTATCTTAAAGCCAATCCTCAAATTCATCGAATTTTATAACCACAACCGTTCCATTCACAAGCACACCGTCATCTTTCGGGGTTATGTAATTATATAACTCTGGAATACCGTTTAAAACACTAGAATACCATTTCAAGGATATTTTGACGCTATTTCTAGCAAACTAGACTCTTTTCAGTCGATATTATTTCTGAAATCGTAATTTTTCAATTAAATAAGTTTTGAAAATGCTTCTATTTGATTGCAGAAATACCGCCCGATATAGGAATACAACAATCAAACCCGTACATATTCTTCTCTGACACATTATTTGAAAGAGTATTGTACATTGCATGCATAAAGCGTGACATATTGCTTAGTATCTTTGCGTAACAAAAGCGTAACATAAGATCCTCATCATTCAGCAAGTTAATCATTATGACGTTCGTTTTAAGTCGGAAATGATGCGATAGGAGAATTCGTAGACAATTGATAATAATAATAATAATAATAATAATAATAATATATAATAATAATAATAATAATAATAATAATAATACTAATAATATATAATAATATATAACAACAATAGTAATAATAATAATTAATAATAACAACACAACAACAACAATAATAATAAAAATAAAATAATAATAATAATAATAATCTATAGGCCTGGATTATATGGGGAGTGGGGCAGTCGATAACATTGACCCCCAGTGTTTCAAAGGATGAACAGTAAATTCGACCACGGAAGGAATTTGAACTCAGAACGTAAAGACGGACGAAATACCGCTATGCATTTCGTCCGTCATGCTAACGATTCTGCAGCTCGCTGCCCTCAACATATACATATGTATATATATATATATATATATATATATATATATATATATATATATATATATATATATAGAATATTAATAATAATACTATAACAATAATAATAATAATACTGGAAACATGGGTGTTTTGTTCAACATCCTTAAACAACCCTTATTCAGGGACCTTTTGAGTGGGATGGGCTACTCGACCAGAAGAAAATTCTAACTGGGCCCCACCTGCAAGGTCATATGCTGTTTATCTTTTTATGAGATCACCATATCGCGCACATATGGTTGTGATGCATGTGCCTAGTGTACCCTTATCAGACGGGTAGTCATGATGGATATACTGGGCTTCGTATATTTTACCCCAGTGTCACTTTGATGGCATGCACTGCCTCTCTCTCACTACTAATAATAATAATAATAATAATAATAATAATAATAATAATAATATAATAATGATAATAATGATAATAATAATAATAATAATAATAGTAATAGTAATAGTAATAAAAATAATATAATAATAATAATAATAATAATAATAATAATAATAATAATCATTAGCAGCCAGGCAAAATGCTTAGCAGTATTTCATCCGTCTTTGTGTTTTGAGTTCAAATTCTGACGATGTTTCGCCTATCAATCTTTCGGAATGAAAGGCAAAGTCGACTCGTTGCAGATGGTGGTGGGGAAGGGGTTAGTTGAGAACTGGCACTCGCTCACCAAATTTCGGGCTTGCGTCCATAGTAGTAGTAGTAGTAGTGGTAGTAGTAATTGTTGTTGTTATTGTTTTTGTTGTTGTTCTTGTTCTTTTTCTTCTTCCTTTTGCCATTTTCTTCTTCCGCTGATCCGTCTTTGGTATCTAGTAGTGAAGATGACAAAAGAATCAGAGACGGCATCAAATCGTCCACAGAGTGCTCTTTGAGCTGATACTGATGTCTTTCAACAGCAACAGAATGTCCCCCACGCCTTCTCACAACTAAAAAAATATATCATTTATCACTGAAAATCCCAATGGCTTTCAAACTAAAGATATTTTGCCAAAACTATACTCTTTTACTTGTTTCACTCATTTGACTGCGGCCATGCTGGAGCACCGCCTTTAGTCGAGCAACTCGACCCCGGGACTTATTCTTTGTAAGCCAAGTACTTATTCTATCGGTCTCTTTTGCCGAACCGCTAAGTGACGGGGACGTAAACACATCAACATCGGTTGTCAAGCAATGCTAGGGGGACAAACACAGACACACACGCATACATATATATATATACATGTATACGACAGGCTTCTTTCAGTTTCCGTCTGCCAAATCCACTCACAAGGCATTGGTCGGCCCGGGGCTATAGCAGAAGACACTTGCCCAAAGATGCCACGCAGTGGGACTGAACCCGGATCCATGTGGTTGGTAAGCAAGCTACTTACCACACATAAATTCTAAGACATATAAACGGAGATTTTCATTTCCCATTCTCGTTAGTTGATAAACTGCATATAAAGACGAAGTGTAAGGAGGGAAATTGTTATTTATTCAATTGTTATGAATATTTGATTTTAAGAAATAGAGTGGATTTTAAAAAAAATTCAAAAGAAATAATACGGAACAAAAATAAAAACGAAGTATAAACAAGTAATCGTTTTGTGTGTATGAGTATGCAAATACACCTACACACGCAAACACATGCGCACTCACGCGTACGAATACACACATGCACACACACAAACACACACAAACACACACATACTAACAATAATACACACATACTAACACTAATACACACATACTAACACTAATACACACATACTAACACACGCTAACACTAGCACACAGAAACATCCACACCCACAAATACACACACTTATAAAGATGAAGACATACCTGTATGGTAAGAAATTTGCTTTCTAAACAACCTGGTTCCGAGTTCAGTCCCACTGTGTGGGAACTCGGGTAAGTGTCTTCTATTGTAACTCGAACTGACCAAAGCCTTTGATTGGATTGGTAGAAGACACTAAAAGAAAAACTCGTATGTATGATGATGCATATATACAGAGATATATACAGAAGAGAGAGAGAGAGAGAGAGAGAGAAAGACAGAGAGAGAAAGAGAAAGACAGAGGGAAAGAGAGATAGACGTGTATATATACATGTGTATATGTTTATTACTCTATGTGTGTGTGCTCCTATTTGACCACCCTCCCCGCCAGCCAAACACACACACAACCGATTGACAACTGGTGTTGGCATCTTAACGCTGCCGTAACTTAGCAGCTTGACAAATATGTATCAAACTTAAAAAAATCAAGTACTAGGATCGATTTGTTCGTGTAATTCCTTAAGGAGTTACCCCAATATGACCGCAGTCTAATGACTGACACAAGTAAAAGATAAAAGATATTCAGATAGGCATAGGAGTGGCTGTGTGGTAAGTAGCTTGTTTACCAACCACATCGTTCCGGGTTCAGTTCCACTGCGTGGCACCTTGGGCAAGTGTCATCTACTATAGCTTCGGGCCGACCAATGCCTTGTGAGTGGATTTGGCAGACGGAAACTGAAAGAAGCCCGTCGTATATATGTATATATATATATATGTATGTATGTATGTATGTATGTATGTGTGTATGTGTGTGTATATGTGTGTATGTTTGTGTTTCTGTGTTTGTCCCCCCAGCATCGCTTGACAACCGATGCTGGTGTGTTTACGTCCCCGTAACTTAGCGTTTCGGCAAAAGAGACCGATAGAATAAGTACTTGGCTTACAAGGAATAAGTCCTGGGGTCGATTTGCTCTACTAAAGATGGTGTCCAGCATGGCCACAGTCACATGACTGAAACAACTAAAAGAGTAAGAGAAAAAGAGTAGATACATATATATATTTGAACACTACACACGAACTCGCGCAGTCGTGTGTATGTGTGTGTGTGTGTGTGTGTGTGTGTGCGTGTATGTGTGTGTGTGTGTGTGTGTGTATGTGTATGTGTGTGTTTTCAGAGATATGCTTTTTCACTACATTCAAGACGCTTAAACACGCAATCGCATCCTAAAGGGTTTCTAAATCTCGGTAAGTTAACTCCGGCGACGGCCTTTAATTATGACCGTTGTATGTAAATAAGAAGAAAAAAACAACAACAGTCTCAAATATAGTAAATAAATATTTCATGAGAAAGCAATAATAAAATCAAGTAAATTGATAGGCAATCAGAATTAGAAACGAAGGAAGACAAGTATAAAAAGCAATAAAAGAGAGACTGATGGCTCCAAAGAAATTGATAGAACACCTGCGTCTAAATCTAACGTGAACGCGCACGAACCAAGCTCACACAAACGCACATACACACGAACATTTACCGATACACCGCACACACGGCATGCATAACATATACACATTTACAACACACACACACACACATTATATATATAATATATATATCTATATAATTGTGTGTATATATATATAATACATACACACCCACACACACACACCACACACACTATATATATATATATATGCGTGTCTACACACATACATATATGCATATATACATATATAGGTACGTATAGACACACACACATGCATATATATATGTGTGTGTGTTGCGTATATATATATATATATATATATATATATACATGCATACATATAACATATATATTTTATATATATATACAATAGATAGACAACAGACCAGATAGATAGATAGATAGATAGATAGATAGATAGATAGATTCGATGATAGATAGATAGATAGATAGATATAGATAGATAGATAGATTGATAGATAGATAGATAGATAGATAGACAGATAACTGAAGAGATGGATAAGCATAGATATGTATATATTGGGAAACGTGATTTTGCACTAGTTCGTTTTTGGCATTGATCAAGTTTATGCCTTCAGTTATGTTAGTGTATGCCTTGATGTGTGATTGTAATTTTTGCAATACGTATGTGTGTCTGCATGTGCAAAGCATAGTGAGTGCATTTCTGTTTGTGCGATCTGAAAGAGCAGGTGTGTACTGAATTAAATTACTTCAACAATTACATAAAT
>NW_021829629.1:30000-32305 GCF_006345805.1 Octopus sinensis | reverse complement strand
GTAAAAGAGTAAAAGAGAAAGAGTATATATATATATATATATATATATATATACATATCACCTTGACCGACCAGTCGATCGGGCGTCCATTTGACGCCCGACGGACAACACACACTCTGTCTTTTATAATTATTCCTCTCCTATATTATATAGTATATAATTATATATATATATATATATATATATATATTACGGAGATGTACTCGCATAGCAAGTAATTTGATCTGAGATCGTGTGCTGAAACGAAAACAATTGCAGCGTGGAGGTGTTTGTAAGCCATTTAAGAAACACAAAAAACCCGTTCGATTCACTTCAACATTAAGTTTAATTGTCAAAATATTTTCGTCGCTAAAATCCGCGACCTGTTCACTGACAAAATCCGAGATGCAGTACGGATTTTTGTCAGTGAACAGGTCGCGGATTTTAGCGACGAAAATATTTTGACAAATTAACTTAAATGTTGAAGTGAATCGAACGGGTTGTGTGTTTTCTTAAAGGGCTTATAAACACCTTCCACGCTGCAATTGTTATATATATATATATATATATATATATATATATATATATATTATATATATATATTTAATCTTTTACTTGTTTCAGTCATTTGACTGCGGCCATGCTGGAGCACCGCCTTTAGTCGAGCAAATCGACACCAGGATTTATTCTTTGGAATCCTAGTTCTTATTCTATTGGTCTCTTTTGCCTGACTGCTAAGTTACGGGGACTTGAACACACCACCATCGGTTGTCAAGCAATGCTGGAGGGACAAACACAGACACACGAACATACACACACACACACACACACACACACACACACACACACACACCACACACACACACACACATACACACCTTACACACGCGTAACACATATATCTATATCAACCAATCCTTCTGGCAGTCAGCGTCTCTATTAGAAGCCATTCCAATTTCTAAAATTTATCACACATATCACGAAAATATCGCATAATTGATACGTCGATACGGCGGACATGATGAATTGTATCTTTACATCAATGGAACATTGATATCGTGTTTTGTAAGATATCACACGAACGTGTTGATACGTCCAATACCGATAGGAAGTGCAGTGATTGTGGCTGGTAAGAAATTTCATTATTACACAATTTGATTTAATTAAAAATATGAAAACTGCTTACCATCACATGGTTGTACGTGTGTCGCGTAAATATATAACTATCTGTGCAGATATAGATATGAGTGTGCGTGTGTGTGTGTGTATGTGTGTGTGTGTGTGTGTGTATACAAACATACATACGGACATGCATACACAAACACAGATATATATGTATATGTATGCACATATGTATGTATGCTTGTCCATATGTATATATATGCATAAATACATTGTGTGTGTGTGTCTGTCAATGAATAAATAAATGTACTCTTAGGTCTTTGTAAATCATTTTTCTGAGCATGCCTACTCGTCAACTTATATTACTGTATATATATAATATATAATATATATATAATATTATATATAATAACCTTTGCATTTGATTTTTTTAATGTCTTTACCCCCATACTTCGTGAGTTGAATTGAGCAAACACTATATGAGAGAGGTTTTCTTTAAGTATTAGAAATAGTTTTTAAAAAAGTTTTTTTAGCTGCTATTTCTAATGAGTTCAGTATGCGGCAAAGTAATTTATTTTACTAAGCCCTTATATAATTGTAATAATTGAGATTCGCCTTAAATGGTCCCTTTGCATACTGAATACTTGGTGAAATTGATTAATTTATTAATTTTACCCTCAATTGTTGAAATTATATATATATATATATATATATACTGAAAAGGAGTATATGGCCCAGACTTTCAACTTCTTTTACAGAGCTTCAAAGAACTGGAGGACCACTGCAATAAGTGTGTGAATCTGAGAGGGGAATACGTTGAATAAAATCATAATTAACTGAACCTCCTGTATTTTCTTTTACCCCAAACCAGGACCTTTTCAGCAGCATATATATATTTTATCTAGTTTCAGCTTACTAGCTGTGGTCATGCTGGGGCACCGCCATATGTATATATTCAATTTATTGTACTTCGATACGAAGAAATCCACAACCTTCCGTCTCAATAAACGACTATTGTCCCTGAAAGATGCTTTTTGTGTTTACTACGGATTGCTTGAAAATTTCCTTCCTACACATCGATCCTTGAATAATATATATATTATTGGCGATTTTTTTTCCTCTTTCTTCCCTTCTCTGGATCTTTCCTTCTCTTATGTTTCCAACGAAGAGCTCCTTCTTTCCTTCTTTCCTGAGCGTCCAATAA
>NW_021829629.1:0-20000 GCF_006345805.1 Octopus sinensis | reverse complement strand
GGTCGACTCTGCCTTTCATCCTTTCGGGGTCGATAAATTAAGTACCAGTTACGCATTGGAGTCGATGTAATTGACTTAATCCGTTTGTTTGTCCTTGTTTGTCCTCTCTGTGTTTAGCCCCTAGTGGGTAGTAAAGAAATAGGTATTTCGTCTGCTGTTACATTCTGAGTTCAAATTCCGCCGAGGTCGACTTTGCCTTTCATCCTTTCGGGGTCGATAAATTAAGTACCAGTTACGCATTGGAGTCGATGTAATTGACTTAATCCGTTTGTTTGTCCTTGTTTGTCCTCTCTGTGTTTAGCCCCTTGTGGGTAGTAAAGAAATAGGTATTTCGTCTGCTGTTACATTCTGAGTTCAAATTCCGCCGAGGTCGACTTTGCCTTTCATCCTTTCGGGGTCGATAAATTAAGTACCAGTTACGCATTGGAGTCGATGTAATTGACTTAATCCGTTTGTTTGTCCTTGTTTGTCCTCTCTGTGTTTAGCCCCTTGTGGGCAGTAAAGAAATAGGTATTTCGTCTGCTGTTACATTCTGAGTTCAAATTCCGCCGAGGTCGACTTTGCCTTTCATACTTTCGGGGTCGATAAATTAAGTACCAGTTACGCATTGGAGTCGATGTAATTGACTTAATCCGTTTGTCTGTCCTTGTTTGTTCCTCTGTGTTTAGCCCCTTGTGGGCAGTAAAGTAACAGGTACTTATTTTATCGGCCTCGAAAGGATGAAAGGCAACGTCAACCTAGGCGGAATTTAAACTTAGAACATAAAGACGAACAAAATGCCGCTAGGGAACCCGCCCAACGTGTTAACTATTCTGCCTGCTCGCTTCCTATACCGTATATATATCACGCATCAATTTAGCTACCACACTGAAATAAGCTACTTCATACATATATATATATATATATACCAACCACATGGTTCCGGGTTCATTCCCACTGCGTGGCACCTTGGGTAAGTGTCTTCTACTATTATAGCCTCGGACCGACCAAAGCCTTGTGAGTGGATTTGGTAGACGGAAACTGAAAGAAGCCTGTCATATATATATAGGTGCAGGAGTGGCTGTGTGGTAAGTAGCTTGCTTACCAACCACATGGTTCCGGGTTCAGTCCCACTGCGTGGCACCTTGGGTAAGTGTCTTCTACTATTATAGCCTCGGACCGACCAAAGCCTTGTGAGTGGGTTCGGTAGGCGGAAACTGAAAGAACCCCGTCGTATATATATGTATATATATGTGTGTGTGTGTGTGTTTATGTGTTTGTGTTTGTTCCCCCACCATCGCTTGACAACCGATGGTTGTGTGTTTACGTCCCCGTAACGTAGCGGTGTGTGTGTGTGTATATATGTATATGTATATATGTATATATATACACACACACATACATACATATATATATATACATATATGTATTATATGCGTGTGTGAGAGAGAGAGAGAGAGAGAGAGAGTGTGTGTGTTGTGTGTGTATGTGTGTGTGTGTGTGTGTGTGTATGTGTGTGTGTGTGTGTATGTGTGTGTGTGTATGTGTGGTGTGTATGTGTGTGTGTGTGTGTGGTGTATGTGTGGTGTGTATATGTGTGTGTATGTGTGGTGTGTGTGTGTGTATGTGTTGTGTGTATGTGTGTGTGTTGGGTGTGTGTGTGTGTGTGTTGTGTATGTGTGTGTGTGTGTGTGTGTGTGTGTGTAGTGTGTGTGTGGTGTGTGTGTGTGTAGTGTGTGTGTGTGTGTGGTAGTGTTGTGTGTGTATGTGGGTGTGTGATGTGTGTGTGGTTGTATGTGTGTGTGTGTATGTGTGTGTGTGTGTGTATGTGTGTGTGTATGTGTGTGTGTATGTGTGTGTGTATGTGTGTGTGTGTATGTGTGTGTGTATGTGTGTGTGTGTGTGTGTATGTGTGTGTGTGTGTTGTGTGTATGTGTGTGTGTGTGTGTGTGTGTGGTGTATGTGTGTGTGTGTGTATGTGTGTGTGTGTGTGTGTGTGTGTGTATGTGTGTGTGTGTGTGTGTGTGTGTATTAGCATTAGGCTTACATGCTTCCATGCAAGCACATATGTTTTTTCGTGTCTTTGCGTCAGTGTATGAATTCATGCAGGTTATGTTTGCAGCTATCTTTTGAAGCACGCCTGCATGCGTTCAGTCGAGAGGATACGATTCCGATGAAGAGTAAAATATGTATTTTATAATTGGCTATAACACAATTATTCATATGTAGGATGCCGCTGGTTTTTCGTTAGCATCACAACCCTTTGATGCTTCTCCTGCTTGAGATCCAGAATGTGTAAGAAAAATGAATGCACTTTAAAACAAACATTCAACTATCTGAGATAGAAACCACCCCCAGCTGCTTCCTATGAAACAGTGGTTAAATTGTTATACCATTTTAGTGCCGAGTCGATTTAAACAAAGGTCTATAATCATTCGTGGTCTTTACTTCAGTCTAACAAGAGGACCATCCTGACTTTGGCAAGTCAAATATTATCTTTGATAGTAAGATCAATTAGTGAGTGCACGGCATGTCAAAAGCATATGTATGTGTATGTATATATATATATATATATATATATATATATATATATCGCCATAATAGATTGTTAGCCGCTACACACAATTTTTTTTCTCTCCTTGTTTTTTTTTTCTGTGTCCCTTTCTGTAGAAGAGCATAGGCTCGAAACGTAAAAGACTTTTTCTATTCCTGAGCGTTATACTAATACATCTGTTTGTTTTGTACACCACCTGCCGTCGTCTTTGTTTTTTTTTCGTAAACTCTCCTATATGTATATATATTATATATATATATATAATATATATATATATATAGAGAGAGAGAGAGAGAGAGAGAGAGAGAGTGAGATTTCTTCTACGGAATGAAGAGCAATCCTTCTTCTATCATACTCTCAATTTTGGTCAACTTGCGCCGCAAGGTCTCGGAGATAGTGTTAGTTGAAGGCTACCAATCCTGCCACACAGACAACTTCAGCTTTATATATATAGATAACCCTAACCCTGACATCCACTCACTAGCAGAAAATGCATTGTTTCGTGCTTTTGTTATCGAGTTAGTGATTTGAAACCTACCCTGGCCGTAACTATACCACGCCTTCTATAGGTGTGTAAATTTTCAGCTCGATCCTAGCACGTCTAGTGCCATTGAATCCTTACCAAAGCCAAAGTAAAGTGTGCAATTTCTTTCTTTTATATAGGTAGATTATAGTTGTCTAACGAAATACTGCGTTCCTACAAATCATTAATATTTACACACCAGCTTCCAGGAATGCGTTTAATATGTAAAATTGATATATCCAAAAACGTCCATCGATGTGGCTTTTTAAGTAATATGTTCGGCGAGCTGGTAGAACCGTTAGCACGCCAGACGAACTGCCTAGCAGTATTTCGTCTGCCGTTACGTTCTGATTTCAAATTCCGCCGTGGTCGACTTTGCCTTTAACCCTTTCGGGGTCGGTCGATTAAATAAGTGCCAGTTACGCACTGGGGTCGATTTAATCGACTTAGTCCGTTTGTCTGTCCTTGTTTGTCCCCTCTATGTTTAGCCCCAACCGTGGACAATAAAGGAATAAATATTTTTCGTGGATGATTAAGGGATCAGATGGGTACTGAGGAAGGGGCGAAAACTCATGGGTGCTCGCTACCCATCTTTTCATCTTCGACCACATTTTTTTTATATCTGACGTCTCAGATATGAAATGTCGTAAAAAAAATCAGTGTTGGCTATAATTTTTACGGAATACCAGTAGAGATAACCTTGAAAAGGATAAAGATCTTGCCCAATTCATATGGCAACGCCCTGACCCAACGCATTGTTCGAAACCACAATCTTACGATCATGAGACCAACACCTGAACCACTAAGCCACGCGCGTCCACATTTATAAATTCAAATGAACTCAGTACTTGAACTAGAGTATATGTGCTTGTGAAAATCTCGTAAAGCTAATGTTTACAAAGGTGATCAGCTTGCACATACTTTGCAATCTGTAAATGGAACAGTAGAAATATGCAAAACTTTTCTAAACTTCAAAATAGAACACATATCATTTCTTGGTGTACAAATTCCAATGATAGAGCTTTGATTCTTTCTTAAACACCAGCTCCTTTCTTGATGGAACCATTTAAACAACTAAGAGAAGGAAAACAGAAAAACGAACATGCCTATATGAAGATTAATATGTACATCGCTCTCGACTAAAGGCGGTGCTCCAGCATGGCCGCAGTCAAATGACTGAAACAAGTAAAAGAGTAAAATAGTACTTACATACATGCACACATATATACATACAAACATTCATCGGCATAATATGGTGGTGGTGGTGGTGGTGGTGGAGGCGGCAGCGGCAGTGGTGGCGGTGGTGGTGGTGGTGGTGGAAGTGGTGGGGGTAATGTTGGTGGCGGCGGTAGTGATGGTCACGATGCCGATGACCATGAGGATAACAAGGAGATGAATGACAACGATGACGATTACGAGGAGGAGGAGGAGGAGGAGGAGGAGGAGGAGGAGGAGGAAATGGAGGGGGACTGGGAGGAGGAGGGGGAAGGGAGGAATAGGGGGAAGGGAGGAGGAGGGGGAATAGGAAGAGGGGAGGAGGAGGTAAAAGGAGGGGGAAGCGGAGGAGAAGGAAGGGGAGGAAAAGGAGGAGAAAGAAAGGTAGGAGGAAGAGGAGGAAGAGGAAGAGGAAGAGGAGAGGGCGGAAGAGGAGAGGAAGAGGAGGAGGAGGAGGAGGAGGAGGAGGAAGAGGAGGAGGACGAGGAGAAGGAAGATGAGGGGGAAGATGAGGAGGAGGAGGAGGAGGAAGAGGGGAGGCGAGGAGAAGGAAGATGACGAAGGAAGATGAGGGGGAAGATGAGGAGGAGACGAGGAGAAGGAAGATGAGGGGAAGAGAGGAGGAGGAGGAAGATGAGGAGGACGAGGAGAAGGAAGATGAGGGGGAAGATGAGGAGGAGGAGGAAGATGAGGAGGACGAGGAGAAGGAAGATGAGGGGGAAGATGAGGAGGAAGATGAGGAGGAGGAAGGGGAGGAGGAGGATATCAGATTTACGGAAGAACTGAAATGAGGGTGGAGGTGGGAGGAAGACAGAAAAAGGAAGAGGGAAACGCGGGGGTGAGTGAGGGATGGCTGAAAGCAATGAATTAAGTGTGGGAGTCGAAGTTCCCGAGAGAATGGCATTTTAAGGTAAAGAAATACCTGAGACTGTGCAGGTGAATGATGACAGATTAGAGGGTAGGTGTTTATAAAGGATTAGCGGGTATACTAAATATCGCTAATTTCACTCGTGTATTTATCTATCTATCTATCTATCTATCTATCTATCTATCTATCTATCTATCTATCTATCTATCTCCCTATATATCCATATAAACACCTATCTACCTATCTATCTGTAACTATCTATCTGCTTATATCTATTTTGCTATCTATCTAGCTACCTATTAGTATCTATGTCTCTATCTACCTGTATCTATCTATCCATCTAGCTAGCAAGCAATCTAACTACCTGTCTATCTGTCTATCTGTCACCAAATCTATCTGTCGGACTATTATCTATCTGTCTATCTATTTATCAATGTACCTACTTATTTCTCTATATCTCTGTCCTTTTGTCAACCTTTCTATTTACCTATCTATCTGTCTATCTATTTATCTATCTATCTATCTATCTATCTATCTATCTATCTATCTATCTATCTATCTATCTATCTATCTATCTATCTATCTATCTATCTATCTATCAACCTGTCTGACTGGCTGGCTGGCTTTACTATGTATCTAACGTTCTACCAGTTTGTCTACCTTTTTGTATATATATATATATATTATGTACATCAGTCTCTTTATCTTTCTAATTATAGATACATACATACATATGTGTGTGTGTTTGTGTGTGTGTGTGTTTGTGTGTGTGTGTGTGTGTATGTGTGTGTGTGTGTGTGTGTGTGTGTGTGTGTGTTTTTGTTCGTGTGTCTCTGTGTTTTTGTTCGTGTGTTACTGCGTGAATATATGTCTGTGTGTACATACATATGTATGTACATGTATATATATATATTATTATATATATATATACACATCCACCCACACACTCATGTGCGTGTGTGGTGTATGTATACATCACACACACACACACACACACACACACACACACACACATACACATACACAAGCGCACATATATACAGATATAGATATTTCGAGAGATATTTTTAGTGTATGAAAAAGCAGGGGAGGAAGGAAAAGGGAAGGCGCAGATGATGCCGACGATAAATAAGTTGAACAGGCGATGAAGTATCTATCTATTAAAGGTAAACCTCGTAGCCCTCCCCTAACCGGCACCGGGGGCTCACCTAAATGAAACAACATTAAATGCTGCAGAGGCTGATCTATAAATAGCAGAACTGTAACTGGTTTTAGAGCGCAGAGAATTTGGGTGAAGAAGAAAGATAGAGTTTTGTAGAGAATGTGACAAACGAAACTCGATTTTTTTTTTACTAGTATTTATTCTCACTCATCATACACGCTTAGGATCTTTTCGGTTTGAACGGCAGTTTTTTAAAATAATTTCCACGTAACTATAAACACTTTTAAACTTCGTATACTGGTAGAATGTGTTTATAAAACATCTTTTTCTCTTGGCTTTATTGAGAAAATTCTATAGTTTGTAAGATATTTGTTGGGTTTTTTTTTTCTTCAATTTCTGCAATTTCAACCAACCAATGACGTCTATTGAGGTGAAAACATTCTGTGCCGTATGAAAATGTCCCTCGTTTAAGAAACAGATTGGGTTTATTTACATTTCTGAAGAAAAAAAGATATCCTTCCCCCACCCCTAACCCTAACCCTAACCCTAAAACAGATTGAAATGCAATAGATCGATATTAGGGTCATAATTATGGGTGACAATTTCATATGACACGCTAGAAAAAACTACCGGTCAAACCGAAAAGATCTTACGCTTAATGTTTGTTTCTGGCAGAATCGTTACCGCACCGGATGAAATGCTTAGCGACATTTCTTCCGGTTTTACGTTCTGAATTCAAATTCCGTTGAGGTGGACTTTGCCTTTCGTCGATAAAATAAGTGCCAGTTGAACTCAGGGGTCGTTGTAATCGACCTACCCCCTCCCCCGAAGTTGCTAAATTTGTGCCAAAGTTAGAAACCATTATTATTCTTTCCTACTCTTGGCACAAGGCCCGAAATTTTGGGAGGGGGTTCAGTCGATTAGATCGTCGACGTCGGTGGAGTTTGAACGCAGAACGTAAAGACAGACGAAATACCGCTAAGCATTTCGCCCGACATGCTAACGTTTCTTTTTTCTTTCTTACCCACGAGGAGCCAAACATAGAGAGGACAAACAAGGACAGACAAACGGATTAAGTCGATTATATCGACCCCAGTGCGTAACTGGTACTTATTTAATCGACCCCGAAAGGATGAAAGGCAAAGTCGACCTCGGCGGAATTTGAACTCAGAACGTAACGGCAGACGAAATACGGCTACGCATTTCGCCCGGCGTGCTAACGTTTCTGCCAGCTCGCCGCCTTGAAACCATTATTATTACTGAGCGAAAGAGTAGTTTATGCCATCAAAGTGACACTGGGATACAAATATAGAAAGCCCAATTTACCCATCATGACCACCCATCTAATAAGGGTACACTAAGCCTATGCATCACAACCATATATCTGTGCGACATGGTGATCGCATAACAAGATAAGCAGCACATGATCTTGCGGGTGGGGCTCCAGTTAGAATTTTCTTCGGATAGAGTATCCCAGCTCGCTCAGAAGGTCCCTGTATAAGATTTCTTTAAGGATGTTGAACAAAACACCCATGATTCCAGAAGTGAATTATTCAAACCCCAGAGAATTCCTCTCAACATATGGATATGACACTTCCTCACTACTCCTGCTCGTGATCAAAGATGCACATACGTATATCTTTACTACCCTCAAGGGGCTAAACACAGAGAGGACAAACAAGGACAGACAAACGGATTAAGTCGATTAGATCGACCCCAGTGCGTAACTGGTACTTAATTAATCGACCCCGAAAGGATGAAAGGCAAAGTCGACCTCGGCGGAATTTGAACTCAGAACGTAACGGCAGACAAAATACGGCAATGCATTTCGCCCGGCGTGCTAACGTTTCTGCCAGCTCACCGCCTTCAAGGTGCACATATCGTAAGCCATTAAGGGACATGCTCCACAGTTTAAGATCAAACAACTGACAAGCAAATCTGTGTTATTGAGCAGAATATTTGCTGTAGCACATCTTTTATACCAAGACAAAACATGTCCATATTAGTGTTTCTAATGAGTTAAGATCAGAAGCCATGAGAGCCACGGCCTGGAACTGCATCAGGGTTAGCACGCCGGGTGAAATGCTTAGCAATATTTCGCTCGCCGCTACGTTCTGAGTTCAAATTTCGCCGAGGTTTACTTTGCCTTTCAAACTTTGGAGGTCGATAAATTAAGTACCAGTCTTGTACTGGGTCGATGAGATTGGCTATCTCCCTCTCCTAAAGTTCCAGGCCTTGTGCCTATAGTAGAAGAGATTATCATTACCATTATTATTATTATTATTATTATTATTATTATTATTATTATTAGTAGTAGTAGTAGTAGTAGTAGTAGTAGTAGTAGTAGTAGTAGGATTGGTATTATTATTATTAAATATATACACTTGCGTCAGAAATTAATTAGCACTTCTCAAATTTCTACATTAAATAGGTTAAATCAATTAACCTATGAGCTGTTCAAAACGTCTTACGCGATGAGAAAACTTAGTATGGTGTGATTTCGGTCCTTGCGAGGCGCTACCTATATCTATTCAACAAAGGAAGATTTGTCTGCATCCGCACTCCAAGTTGTTGTTGCACTGCTATGTCAACATCATAAGGCTGTAGACTCTCAAACTGCTCTGCAAACAAAGTTACGTCATCGTTCTGCGCAACAGTGAACTCGTAACAAAGCAATTGTTCGAGATATGGCCACTAGGTGACAGCACATACCTTGAGTGAAGAGCAAATCAAGGGTGCTAATTAATTTCTGACGGTAGTGTACATATATATAAACAGACAGGCAAACAGACACACATGTATGCATATATATGTAGGTTGTGTACATATACATACCGCCGTATATATATATGTGTATATATGATGAGCAGGTCTGTTTGTATGCGTATGTTTACATGTGCCATGTTTTGTACGAGTATAGGAATGTATACTGATAATAGAAAATCATATTAAGGTTTTAAGTATAGAAATACAGGAAAGTGGGAACAAAATATCTATTTAAAAAATTCTTCGGGAAACGTTAACGTTACAATGTCTACCTAAGTGAAGTACACGGTGTACTCCTTACCCGTCCCTTTATCCCTCTCACTCCTGCTTCTCTTTCTCTCTCTCTCTCTCTCTTTCTCTCTCTTACTGTATAATGTTTTGGGTTGCGTATAGGGGTTGTGCGTAAGTGTTGTTTGTGCTGAAAGGAGATACGTCGAAGACGGCAGCACGGTTGTGTTAGCAACACGGAAGAAGAGGGTTCTGTGAAATGTCTGGGATTCTGAAATGTACAGGGATTCTGATCTTCAGAAATTTCGAAAACAGAAGCGTATTAACAGGATGAGTTTATACAACATTATTATACGCAAACAAACACGCACACACACAAATATATACAAACATCTTTATGCACCTGCATCTACGTATATATATAGATATATATATATATATATATATATATATACATGGGTTAATTTAAAACATACACGTATATGTATTTATATGTCGAGATATATATATATTTTATATATATATATATATATATACATACACATATACACACATATATATACACACACATATAGACAGACAGGCAGATACATACATACATACATACACACATATATACATACATACATACATACATACATGCATGCATGCATGCATACATACATACATGCATGTATACATACATACATACATACATGCATATATACATACATACATACATACATGCATACATAGATACATACATACATGCAAGCATGCATGCATACATACATACATACATACATGCATACATACATACATGCATACATACATGCATACATACATACATACATACATGCATACATACATACATACATACATACATACATACATACATGCATACATACATACATGCATACATACATGCATACATACATACATACATACATGCATACATACATACATGCATACATACATGCATACATACATACATACATACATACATACATGCATACATACATACATACATACATACATACATACATACATACATACATGCATACATACATACATACATACATACATACATACATACATACATACATACATACATGTGCCTATATATTATTAGCCAATACTCGAAAACTAGTTACTTGGTAGCTTGTATGTATGCACTAGTGTAGCTAGAGTATGTGCCACCAGGGACCCCACACGTCCCTTCCATGTGCCTCCCCCGGACTTCACAAAAAACGCATATTGCCTACAGCAATCCTAAAAGTGCTGCCCCTTTACAAGTGTCGCGCTGGAGAACCACCCCTACCGCCCCCGCTAGCTTCGCTAATATAGATATGTGTATATATATATATAAATTCAGGGTGAATACTTGATAATTGTAAGCACCTGTATATACCGTTTAGTGGTGTAGATGATGGAGTATATTTATCAAAATAAAAACATGATGCAAAGGATTTAGCGGTACATATGTTTCGGGCCTTTATTAGACGGTTTTATAACAATGCATAATGTGTGTCTATAGCCTTCTTCAGCCGCGTACAATTACTACTTCAAGGACATGTATTACATTATAAGTTTTATGTTGGGGATGAAAATCCTCATAGTCGCGTACGACAGAGTGGGGCATCAACACAAAATCGAAGCGTCCATCCCGTTTTTCACAAAGGCCCGAAACATATGTACCGCTAAATCCTTTGCATCATGTTTTTATTTTGATTAATATATATATATATATGTGTGTGTGTGTGTGTGTTGTGTGTGTGTATTATATATATATGTGTATGTGTTTGTGTGTGTGCGTGTGTGTTATGTATGTATGTATGTATCTATATAGCTGTAACCAAATCATAAATTGATTAACTCACAAACCAACAAAATTAATCACGGCTAAGCGCTTACGGAGAAGCATAATAATATACGCACACTATATACATCATGCAATGTAGAGGTGACAATATGTGAAGCCGAAATCAACACTACCGATCCAAACTACGTCATTGAAACTTGATACTATATTGGTATAATTAAAGGCACATTTAAGCACATTTCAATCGTACATCTTACTTGGTGTACAATGTGAAAAGATAACTTTGTTGTGTTTTGAGAGCGTCATTATGCCAATAATAATAACACACGCATTGGTTTAATTCTTCTTCATTATTGTTAGTCAAATGGTTACAAATCTAAGTAACTAATCGAACCACGCACATATACACACACAGATCTTTCGTTTATTCTCACCCTTATCTCCTTTTCTCAACAAACACACATCTACAAACACATAGAAACATACGTACACACAGGTATAAGATCAATCGTCAGACCGTCGCAGAACAGGTCTTGGAGCGAGAAAAGAAGTCACGAAGTCACTGAAAAGGTCGCGGCAACGACAAAAGAACTTTGACTACCGAACAAACAATCGATTGATTGTTTGACCATCACATTTAACAAATGATCGATCAGTTAGTCGGTTAAACATTTAACCAATTGACCAATTGACCAATAATAAATAAGTAGAATTCAATCTGTGCGTGTTATTATTGTTGGCTTAATGACTTTCCCAAGACACAACATAATTTGTTTCAACGCACGAATTCGTATCACGAATCTTGCAAACCAAATACTTAAGCGAAGCAAAATGCGTTAACATTATCACGACAATTGCAAGAACATAATACTGATTTAGTCATCAAATGGAAAATCCATGAGAAGAACAGATCGTACAATAACAGGCCTAAACGTGCACCTTTTTTAAAACTGGTTTCAGATTGAGAACCAGATCGTGGGTCACCGTTAGTTTTGTTACACTTTCGTTACTTGAAACTTCCTCTGATCTGTGGTGATATGCGGCGTTTGGTAAATGAAGGAGTTTGATGGCGCTGCTCTCATTTGCATTTCCTATCACGAGGTAGTTATTTCACTTGGGTGGAGGCGCAATGGCCCAGTGGTTAGGGCAGCGGACTCGCGGTCATAGGATCGCGGTTTCGATTCCCAGCCGGGCGTTGTGAGTGTTTATTGAAGCGAAAAACACCTAAAGCCACAGGCTCCGGCAGGGGATGTGTTGATCCCTGCTGTACTCTTTCCCCACAACTTTCTCACTCTACTCTTTCTTCCTGTTTCTGTTGTACCTGTATTTCAAAGGGCCGGCCTTGTCACTCTCTGTGTCACGCTGAATATCCCCGAGAACTACGTTAAGGGTACACGTGTCTGTGGAGTGCTCAGCCACTTACAGGTTAATTTCACGAGCAGGCTGTTCCGTTGATTCGGATCAACCGGAACCCTCATCGTCGTAACCGACGGAGTGCTTCCACGATAAGGGGTCTAAATGTGCACCTTTTTTAAAACTGGTTTCAGATTGAGAACAAGATGGTGTGTCCCCGTTAGTTTTGTTACACTTTCGTTACTTGAAACTTCCTCTGATATGTGGTGACATGCGGCGTTTGGTAAATGAAGGAGTTTGATGGCGCTGCTCTCATTTGCATTTCCTATCACGAGGTAGTTATTTCACTTGGAAAAGTTCAGAACAAGTTATTACATCTGGTCAAGTACAGAACAAGAAACTTTTTTCTTAAAATATTGCATCTAAGGATAAAATTTGAATATTAAAAATTATTTGATTTTAATTTACAAAGTAACATAATTAAAAAAGGCACCATCATTTTGTTAAAATATTGACACACTAGAATACTTACAAAATGAGAGCCAGAAGTACCAATATAGCTAAAGTTTTGTGCAAAGCAGAACTTTATATATGTTAGGCAAATTCATAGTGTAAAAAACCAGGCATTGGGTCAAGACTAAAAATGTGAAGAATTGACAATAACTCAAGCAAATTTTTACTGTGAAATTGTTATAATAGGTAGATTTTACTGTAATATATAACTATTTTTTGTATTATTCTATTTATTGTACTATGTACTACTATTATTTTTTTATAATCTATTTTCAAATTTTTGATTATTAAATAATAATTTTAAAAATTATTTTTTTTTAAAGCGCAAAAAATATTTTGAGTTATTTTAAATTTTTAATAGAAGTAACAAGTAATAAAAAATAGAAGCTATAACTTGTAATAAAATTTATTGTTTTAATAAAAGCTAATATTTTCTAAATCTAAATATTTTATTTGAAATTTTATCCTTAGCTGCAACATTTTAAGTAAAAGTTTTCTTGTTCTGTACTTTACCAGATGTAATAACTTGTCTTAAATTTTTCCGAGTGTAATAACTTGCCCTGTATAAGGCGGCGAGCTGGCAGAAACGTTAGCACGCCGGGCGAAATGCTTAGCGGTATTTCGGCTGCCGTTACGTTGTGAGTTCAAATTCCGCCGAGGTCGACTTTGCCTTTCATCCTTTCGGGGTCGATAAATTAAGTACCAGTTAAGCACTGGGGTCGATATAATCGACTTAATACCTATGTCTGTCCATGTTTGTCTCCTCTATGTTTAGCCCCTTGTGGGTAATAAAGAAATAGGTATTTCATCTGTCTTTACGTTGTGAGTTCAAATTCTGCCGTGGTCGACTTTGCTTTTCATCCTTTCGGGGTCGATAAATTAAGTACCAGTTACGCACTGGGGTCGATGTAATCGACTTAATCCGTTTATCCTTGTTTGTCCCCTCTGTGTTTAGCCCTTTGTGGGTAGTAAAGAAATAGGTATTTCATCTGTCTTTACGTTCTGAGTTCAAATTCTGCCGAGGTCGACTATGCCTTTCATCCTCTCGGGGTCGATATAATTAAGCACCAGTTGCGTACTGGGGTCGATCTAATCGATTGGCTCCCTCCCCCAAAATTTCGGGCCTTGTGCCAAGAGTAGAAAAGAATAACTTGCCCAGTACTTTTTCAGATTCATAACCTTATGAATATTATTTCTCTTGCTCGCATTTTTCCATGTAACATATATATATATATATACATATTTATTTGTACGAAGCGTGTGTATAATATATATATATATATATATATATATATATATATATATATATATATATATGCATACACTCACACACATCACCAATCCCAAATTAAAGAAATATTTAGAACAAGCTCGAGTAATTTCTTGTTTCAATATTTTCCGTTTGTTTAACAATTTACAAATAGTTAGAATTGGAGATAATTATTTTCCTTAATTAAACTTCTCTAATGAAAACCGACCTTTAAATAGCATGAATGTTCTACTGGATGATTAGAGACGTGGATTGAGCTTTGAGCTTGTGAGGTTCATAGCCGTAAAGCAAATTACGAAATACCTCGTCATATATAGCTGGTACTGATATTACAGATACTTTCTACTCAAGGCACAAGGCCCGAAATTTTTTTGTTTTTATTTATTTATTTTTTTTGGTAGGTGGGGGAGATGTTTAGATCGACCCCAGTACGCAACTGGTACTTAATTTATCGACCCTGAAAGGATGAAAGGCAAAGTCGACCTCGGCGGAATTTGAACTCAGATCGTAACGGCAGACGAAATACGCCTACGCATTTCGCCCGGCGTGCTAACGATTCTTGTTTCTTTATTGCCCACAAGGGGCTAAACATAGAGGGGGCAAACAAGGACAGACAAACGGATTAAGTCGGCTATATTGATCCCAGTGCGTAACTGGTACTTATTTAATCGATCCCGAAAGGATGAAAGGCAAAGTCGACCTCGGCGGAATTTGAACTCAGATCGTAACGGCAGACGAAATACGGCTACGCATTTCGCCCGGCGTGCTAACGATTCTGCCAGAAGAGTAATGTGCCGGACAAAATAGCTTCCTGCTTTTTAGCTATGTCGCGTTATTGTTAGTGATAATACTATGCACGTCAGCTGTATAGGGTAAACAAATAAATTTCCTGTTTGTAACAGGGTTGATAATATCTTCCTTATCACTCCATTAACAATTAAATATTTAATTATTGGTTCATATCATTGCTTTGCATCTGCTTCTCTCCCTCCGTCACATATTCTGAACTCTGAACTGAGTAAAAGCAGAGCACCATAGCTTCGAATCTTTGAAAAGTTTCTGAACTGTTACATATATTTTATACTGACGATCCATTACACCCTTTGAACTAGTTCATGGACATTGACACACCAACGCAGTCTCTGAAATAGTTGACAAACATTGACACACCGTCACATTCTCGTTTGACAAAAACCTAATCAAATCGTCTGCTGGATTTTTCAGTTTGTTTAGTAGCATTTTAGATCTGATGTAGTGATTTTCTTTAGCTTTTTCTGACAACTGATCTTTCCTCGACATATAAAACATTATCTGATGTCTTCGTGGTCAACATTTCTGACTGTTTCTTCTCACACATGCAGATCTCTGGCAATTGACCTCATGAGCTTTCTTTTGGATAAATTCAGGTGTTCTGATGGTTTCAGATTGTTTAGAATGCTTTTTATGCTTTGTTACTGGTGATACGTTTCCATCTTCAGTCTCTAGCTCCTTACAAACTTTGTACACGAAAGATCAGGCAACTTTTAAAAATCGAGATATTTCTAAATCACTAAGCTCAGCCTTTAATAACCTCAATAACAGCATGCCTCTTCATTTCTTGAGTAAGCTGAGGGTCTGCTATTAATATTTTCAATTTCAAAAATAAGGATATACAGAGTTATATATATATATATATATATATACTTTATTTAAAGCAGCAGAAAATTCTACAAAACTGTTACTTGAGTTTTACGTTGCCGTTCATCGGACAGTTTTAAAAACTGTCCGATGAACGGCAACGTGAAACTCAGAGTAACAGGTTTTGTAGAATTTTCAGCTGCTTTAAATAAAGCGTATTACTCTACCACTGGTATTGAGTACTCTTTTTTTCCACCTTGTTTCACATTTGGTTTACTCCGGTATATATATATATATATATATATATAGATATATATATATATATAGAGAGAGAGAGAGAGAGAGAGAGGAGAGAGAGAAGGGGGGAGATGAAAAGTGGTTAGGAGTCCATACCTATCGAAAATTATATTTTAAAAAAGTAAAAAAAGTTGAAAAAGTACCGAAGTACATTTTAGAGAATGTTTAATAAAATATTACCGCTTTCGATATATCTATCTTATCAAATATTGGAGGTTTTACAGTTTGTACTTAAGTTTTAGTTCTGAATGTATGTGTGTGTGTATATATATATATATATATATATATATATAATAAAGGGTAAAATTAATTAATTAACTAGTAATTAATAATTCCACCAAGTAGAATTCGGCATGAAAAAGGACCATTTTTCGGTAAACTTAAACAATATTTTATAATTACGAGTATAATCATAATTAGGGTTCAGCAATTTTTTGCTTTACCACATACCGAAGTTTAGAAAGAGCAGCCAAAGAACCTTAGCTATTCCTTCTACTATAATACTACTATATATATATATATATATATATATATATATATATACACACACACAATCAAAAATAAGCAACAAAAATGAATCCGGTAATTTAGTACAATTGTTTCATACTACAACATTTTATTAAAAGCTGTAAATATTACAGCTTTTAATAAAATGTTGTAGTATGAAACAATTGTACTAAATTACCGGATTCATTCTTGTTGCTTATTTTTGATTATAATCACCCCACATATTTTTATGGGTAATACCATAAAAAATTCTGGTGCATCTAAATTAAGTGCCATATTCATTTGAATCTAAATTGTTGCTGAACTTATATTACTCTTTTACTCTTTTACTCTATTACTTGTTTCAGTCATTTGACTGCGGCCATGCTGGAGCATCGCCTTTAGTCGAGCAACTCGTCCCCGGGACTTATTCTTTTTGTAAGCCCAGTACTTATTCTATCGGTCTCTTTTTGCCGAACCGCTAAGTGACGGGGACGTAAAAACACCAGCATCGGTGTCAAGCAATGCTAGAGGGACAAACACAGACACACAAACACACACACATACATATATATATATACATATATACGACAGGCTTCTTTCAGTTTCCGTCTACCAAATCCACTCACAAGGCATTGGTCGGCCCGGGGTATAGCAGAAGACACTTGCCCAAGATGCCCACGCAGTGGTACTGAACCCGGAACCATGTGGTTGGTTAGCAAGCTACTTACCACACAGCCAAAAGCTAAGAGCAAACATAAATCATGAGCAGGCAGTAAAATAAAATAATTGCATGATGGACAGGGGGAAAGTGTGCTACGATGTGGGTCCAAAAGAAACTGGACATTCTTTGCTAGTAATAACACTGCTCAGCGCTGCTGGTAGGAGTGGTGCTGTCGGAAGGTGCAGAAACCGTCATTATCTCCAGTCGACAGCTGACGCAGGGCATGTCCTGCGGAGAAACGTTTATGCAAAATATATATGTTTGTTTGTGTGTGTACGTGTGTGTACGTGTGTATGTGTGCATGTGTGTGAGTCTGAATTTGTGTGTCTATGTGCGATTATGTGCGCACGCGTCTTTCCTTTCCTAATTGTTAAGTATGAACGTTCGATATCGCAGCAATGACATGTGTTTCCGCTGTTGATGTAGGTCAATCGGGCATGGCTAACCAAATGTAATTTGAATGTGCTGTCAACCAATCAATGTTGATTCCTTCTATGTTCTATAAAGAGAAGAGCTTCTTTGTATCTCAGTCTATTGCAATATTTAGAACTAGCAGTATTGCCCGGCGTTGCTCGGGTTTGTAAGAGAAATAACTATATAAGCATTTTTAGAGAGTTATAGCCAAAAAATAGCCAAAAAATGCATTAAAAATGGAAAAAAAATTATGGTAAATTTTTTTTAAATCGTTGACGCATCGTAGACATTTTTAGAGAGTTACTTCCCTTATATAATAGCGAAAAAAAATGCATTAAAATGGGAAAAAAAAATTATGGTAATTTTTTTTTAATCTAGTAGACTCATCGTAGACGCGCGCTAATACCCGGAAGGGCTCGATATGAATCACGACTATAAGATACCCGGTTTTGGTTAAACTGCACCGCAAAATGTGGGAGTAGTTAGGAATCTAAATCGTAGGAGACAGACACACAACCTTACTTTTATATATAAAGATTACCCACACCATAAATATTTGTTGAAGCTACATAATTATGCATACAAGCATATTTTTACTGCCACACCATCACATATTGATTCAAATTTTTGCACAAAGGCAGCATTTTCGGGTGAGGGGATACGTCGATTACATCGAACCCGGTGTTCAACTGATACTTAGTTTATCGACCCCGAAAAGATAACAGGCAAAGTCGGCGGAATTTGAACTCAGACTATAAAGACGGACAAAATACCTATTTCCTTATTACCCACAAGGGGCTAAACATAGAGGAGACAAACAAGGACAGACATAGGTATTAAGTCGATTACATCGACCCCAGTGCGTAACTGGTACTTAATTTCGACCGGAAAGGATGAAAGGCAAAGTCAACCTCGGCGGAATTTGAACTCACAACGTAACGGCAGCCGAAATAGCTATTTCTTTATTACCCACAAGGGGCTAAACATAGAGGGGACAAACAAGGACAGACATAGGTATTAAGTCGATTACATCGACCCCAGTGCGTAACTGGTACTTAATTTATCGACCCCGAAAGGATGAAAGGCAAAGTCAACCTCGGCGGAATTTGAACTCACAACGTAACGGCAGCCGAAATACCTATTTCTTTATTACCCACAAGGGGCTAAACATAGAGGGGACAAACAAGGACAGACATAGGTATTAAGTCGATTACATCGACCCCAGTGCGTAACTGGTACTTAATTTATCGACCCCGAAAGGATGAAAGGCAAAGTCAACCTCGGCGGAATTTGAACTCACAACGTAACGGCAGCCGAAATACCGCTAAGCATTTCATCCGGCGTGCTAACGTTTCTGCCCAGCTCCGCCCCAAGGTCTGGGGTCTCCTGCCCCTAAACCCTAGACCATCACCTAATCACCCTTACCCGTTTTGTTGCTTAACAACAACAACAACAACTACTACTGAAACATGAAATTTGTGAATGTAGAATACGATTACGTATAACTAATAAAATATTTCGCGAAATATAAGACAAATGAGTTAAAAACTATGTGTCACAACACATAACTTTACAACTTATATAACACAGCGCGAACTAGACAACACAACCCGTTACAACATATTATACAACACTAACCTCACAACACATAACTTTACAACTTATACAACACAACGCGAACTAGACAACACAACACGTTACAACATATTATACAACACTAACCTCACAACACATAACTTTACAACTTATACAACACAACGCGAACTAGACAACACAACACGTTACAACATATTATACAACACTAACCTCACAACACATAACTTTACAACTTATACAACACAACGCGAACTAGACAACACAACACGTTACATATTATACAACACTAACCTCACAACACATAACTTTACAACTTATACAACACAACGCGAACTAGACAACACAACACGTTACATATTATACAACACTAACCTCACAACACATAACTTTAGAACTTACACAACACAACGCGAACTAGACAACACAACACGTTACAACAAATTATACAACACTAACCTCACAACACATAACTTTACAACTTATACAACACAACGAGAACTAGACAACACAACACGTTACAACATATTATACAACACTAACCTCACAACACATAACTTTACAACTTATACAACACAATGCAACTAGACACACAACCGTTACAACATATATACAACACTAACCTCACAACACATAA
>NW_021829628.1:17500-29934 GCF_006345805.1 Octopus sinensis | reverse complement strand
GTGTGTGTGTGTGTGTGGTGTGTGTGTGTGTTGTGTGTGTGTGTGTGTGCGTGTGTGTGTTTGTATATATGTCTATATATGTTGATGTCATTCTGGTCTGAGAAAAATTTTGGGGTGAGACTGGAAAATGGCCATTAGTAATGTGGGGGTGCTTGAGAGGAGTGGTAGTATAGAGTTAATGATTTTGCAAAGGCGTTTTAGGTGGGTGGGGAGGATATTTAGTGAGGATGAGTGATGAGCGACTGCCCAAGCAGCTACTGTATGGTGAGCTGGAAGATGGCAGGAGACCAGCGCATAAGCCTAAACTAAGGTTTAAGGATTGCCTTAAAAATGCTCCAATACAGACAAGAATTGCTGTTGGCAATTGGGAGAGGGAACCACAAGACCGTGATGGATGGAGGAATATAGTGCATGATGGTTGTTCAGGGTTTGAGAGGGAGAGAGTGAAGTATGAGAGGATTAGAAGGGGGTCTTAGAAAGGGGAACCTGTAGAAAGTGAGGGAGTTTGTCCTCATCTTGTTTGTTGTTAACACAACGTTTCGGCTGATATACCCTCCAGCCTTCATCAGGTGTCTTGGGGAAATTTCGAACCTGGGTTCTCATCCTAAGGTATTTTTCGATGTTGTTGTTGTTGTTGTTGTTGCTATTATTATTATTATCATTATTATTATCATCGTTATTATTTAGGTCATTGTCTGAAATCGAATTCGGAATCTTGGCTTTAGTAATCCGCGCCCTTAACTACTACGCCATATGTGGCTGCTTTTTATGTATGTGGTTTGTGGTCGAGGATGTTTGAAGTCGTGCAGGCCTGGTGAGCCATGATAAAGAAATCGACCCAAGATAAACAATGGTGTGGCTATTAAAACTTATAACAATGTGTGTAAAATGTGGGTGTGCCTCTCATTTCGATGTCTAAAAAGAGATGTTAAGAGAGTGCATATGGTGGCACCTGTTTCCCCTGCCAGACAGCACAGTTGTCCAGTATGTAATAAAATGCGAAAAAGCTTGGCTGAGCTTAAAAGTCATATAAGAGCATTACATGGCGATAATCATGAATCATTTCAGTAAGTCTTCTTGGCAATGGCTTTTCTTGTGTAACGAGGATACAGCTGTCATATATTTGTATATATATATATATATATATATGTATGTGTGTGTGTGTGTGTGTGTGTGTGTGTGTGTGTGTGTGTGTGTGGTGTGTGTGTGGTGTGTGTGTGTGTGTGTGTGTGTGTGTGTATGTCTATATATGTATATGTCTATATGTCAATATATATTGTTGGCATCCTTTCTGTCTCGGGAGACTATGGAGTTGGCGCATAAAATAGTCCAGTCCGGCTTTTACATTTCATATCCTAATACATTCCTGCTGTGGCTGTGTAGTCCTATCCTGGACAAAACTTCCCTCTGGCAGGTACCGCAAATGTAGCGAAGACTGTTCCTGGCTTTTGTAATGCCATAGTTTCTTGTTGACGTCTTTTCTTGTCTTTCCATTTCTCTCTCTCTCTCTCTCTGTCACTCCTTTGTATTCCCTCTTTATACGGTACGTCGCCATTCTCCACGGTTGCCGGCAACTGCTTCCCAACCGCTAATATTGATGTTGCAGGCCTTCATGTCCCTTTTGCAAACCCTTGTAAACGTAAGAACGGTCTACCCACAGACCTAAGTACCCCCAGCAAGCTCTCCGTAGGATATGTCCTTGGGGATTCTGCCTCTTCATACGGCTAACATGCCCAAGCCATCTCATACGTCTTTGTGTGAGGAGTGCAAACATGCTTGGTATTCCTGCTTGCTTGAGGACGTCTTTGTTGGGGATATGATTCTACAATTTGATGCGGAGGATTTTCCGGAGGCAGCGCAGGTGAAAGATGTTTAGGTGACGCTCTTAGCGCGTGTATAGCGTCCAAGTCTCACTTCCATATAGTAGAGTGCTAAGTACACATGCCTGGTAGATCTTCATTTTCGTGGTCTTGGTCAGCTTCTTGTTGTCCCACGCCCGTTTGGAGAGTTGGGCCATCGCAGTAGCTGCCTTGCCAATGCGTATATTGAGCTCAGCGTCAAGGGATAGGTTGTAGGTGACGGTAGAGCCAAGATAGGTAAACTTCTCCACCTCTTGTAATCTGTGGTCTCCAATATGTATGTTTGGGATGTCCGATGTAGCCTGACCCATGATGTTGGTCTTCTTAAGGCTGATAGCTAAGCCAAAGTCGTTACATGCTTGCTCAAAACAGTTAATGAGCCTTTGGAGGCTTCTTCTGTGTGTGATATCAGAGCGGCATCATCAGCAAATAGCATCTCCTTGATCAGGACGTTTCTGATTTTGGTACTTGGCACGCAGGCGCGAGAGATTGAACAGTTTCCCGTCACTTCTACACTACATCATCTGATGTCTGAAAGCATGTGAGAGTAAGAGCGAGAAGAGAAGATGTCAAATAATGTAGGAGCGAGGACACAAACTTGCTTTACCCCGTTTTTTATTTGGAAGGCGGCTGATGTTGAACCATTGTGCTGTATGGTTGCCTTGCATATCATCATGGAAAGACTTGATGATCCTCAGCAGCTTTGGGGACATCCGATTTTTTGAAGCAAGATGAAGAGGCCGTTCTGCTTACCGAGTCAAAGGCCTTTGTTAGATCAATGAAGGCCATATATAATGGCATTTTCTGCTCTCTGGACTTCTCCTGAAGTTGGCGTATGGAGAATATCATATCAATAGTTGATCTGCTTCTTCTAAAGCCACACTGCAATTCCGGATAGATTCGAGAAGCAAGTAGTTGTAGCCTGGCCAGGATAACGCAGGCAAAGGTATTTCCAACAGTGCTTAGAAGAGATATTCCACGGTAATTGTTACAATCACCACGGTCACCTTTGTTTTTGTAAAGCGTAATGATATTAGCATCCTGCATATCCTGGGGGACCGTACTCTCTTCCCAGCACTGACACAGAAGCTCATGAAGGTGCCGAAGCAGGATGGTGTTTTTGCCGGCTTTGATGATATCTGAGGGGATGCCGTCTTTTCCTGGAGCCTTGTTTCTTGCTAGGAGTCAATAGCCTTGGTGAGCTCTGCTATAGATGGTGAACTGTCAAGTTCGCACATGACTGGCAAGATCTTACACTCTCGACTGCAGCCTCAGCCACTGTAGTCTCCCGTGAGTAGAGACTGGTAGTGCTCCACCCATCTATCCATTTGCTTGCCTTGATCCCTGATGAGATCTCCAGTAGTTGATTTCAGAGGGGCTGCACTTGGTGCGGATGGACCGAGGGCCTTCTTCAAACCGGCATACATCCCACAGCTGTCGCCCCCGTCAGCAGCTGACTGGATACTCTGACAGATTTCCTGCCAATATCTATTTGCACAGCGTCTGGCTGTCAGTTGGGTTTTATTTCGTGCCTTTCTGAGTTCTTCGAGTGACTTTGTAGAAGAGTCACTCTTGTATTGCACCAGAGCTGCACGCTTTGCTTCGATAACTGGCTCCAGCTCTGAGAGCCCAGCATTGAACCAATCTGGGTTTTGCCTTTCTCTCATGCCGAAAGTATCTATTGATGTCGTATACAAAGCTTCCCTGATATAGTTCCACCTACTTTCAGCAGAGGAGGTTGGGCAGCTGCTGAGGGCAACCTTGATAGAAGCAGCAAAACATTTTCGCAGTGTAGGGTTCGAGGTTCTGGCAGTGTTAATGCGTGGTCGTCCCACTTTCTTGGAGTGATGGACTTTTTTAGGCAGAATCCTCAACCTACTTCTAATCAGTGAGTGATCTGTGTCACAATCCGCGCTGTGGTAACTGCGGGTCAATAGAATAGAATTCAGAAAGGATCTCCGTGTAATGATGAGATCCAGCTGATGCCAGTGAGATCTTGGATGTTTCCAAGATGCCTTGTGGGATGGCTTGTTGGTAAAGAATGTGTCAATATATACATGTATATAGACATGTATATATATATATATACATATATATATACATATATATATGTTTATATATAGGTATATATATATATATGTTTATATCTATGTATGTATATATATCTTTATATAGATGTCTATATATATGTATATATATATATATGTGTTTATATATATATGTGTATATATATATATGTTTATATATATATGTATATATATATATATGTTTATATATATATGTATATATATATATGTATATATTATATGTATATATATATATGTTGTATAATATATGTATATATATATGTATATATATATATGTTTATATATATAGTATATATGATGTATAGTATATATGTTTATATATATATGTAGTATATATATATATATATATATATATATATATATTATAGAATATAGATTATATATATATATATATATATTATATATATATATATATAACATTATTATTGAATGGAAGAAATGGAGTTGAACGAAGATTGTACAGAATTCCATTTATAAAGAAATTTGTTACAATCTTCGTTCACTCCATTTCTTCCATTCAATAATAATATTAAACTTCAATTATCCGCACCAACGCACGGTTGCAACACCAAGTGGTCTTATCTCAAACGGTTATTTTGCTGTGATTTTTTGCTACCCAGGTATCGGTTAAACTTTTGAATAATCTGTAACAAGAAAATTCATCTTTCTATTTCAACAAATATATATATATAGATATATATATATATATTGTTATATATATGTTTATATATATATATATAGATATATATATATATATATATAGATTATAATAGATATAGATATATATAATATAATTTATAAATATGTTTTATATATAGATATATATATATATTTATATCTATGTTTATATATATATATATATTATATATATGTTTGATATATATATATATATATATATATATATATATATATATTATATATATCTATATATTATCTATATATATATATATATATATTATATATATATATATATATATATATATTATATATATATATATATATATATAGATTATATATATATAGATATATATAATTTAGCCATTGATGAGATTGAACACTAGCCATTGATGAGATTGACACTAGCCATTGATGAGATTGACACAAAACTCAGCTGCTGGACCTGATGGATTCCCAGCGCATCCTTCTCAAATCGTGCAAACGAGCCCTTGCAAAACCGCTACAGCTTCTTTTTCAGAGCTTTCTTGCAAGTGGTAAGCTCCCAGTCAAACTGAAAGAGGGGGTAATATGCCCTATCCATAAGGGAGGTAGCAGAGCAGATGCTAAAAATTATAGGGCCTATCTCTCTGACCTTACACATCAGCAAAGTCATGGAACGAATAGTCAGTAAGAAACTAATCATGTTCTTGAGAAAAATGACTACTGTCTGACACCCGCATGGATTTCGACAAGGTAGAGGCTGCCTAAACAGCTCCTGCAGCACTATGACTGGGATGTTGAAAAGCTACTAAAGTGGCCTCAAATGTGGATGTAATAATCTTGACTTTGCAAAAGCTTGATAAAGTCGACCATGGTTATGATTGTCATAAACTGCGTGGTCTCGGCATAGGCGGGAACCTGGAGAGGGGCTGCCACAACTTCCTAAAAGACAGAAAACAGGCAGTTGTGAGCAATGGAGCCACCTCCAGGGAACGCAAATAACAAGCGGTTGTCCCACAGGGCACTGTCTTGGGGCCACTGATGTTAATAGTGGCCCTTTCAGACATGCCTTCAGTTGCTACGATGGACCACCCTTGCTAGCTATGCAGATGGACACAAAGGTCTCCCGCGCAATACAGAACCATGAAATATTGCGGCATCTGCAACATGAGCTGGGACACAATATACAGGTGGGCTGAGGACAAAGAACATGCAGGTTAATTTGCAGGTACGGTAAGTTCCAGGCTGCGCTACTGGCACACAAAGGTAAATGCCGTGAAGAACTGGATACATGGCCCAGGAGAATTGCAATCCCTGAGACAAAATCAGTGCGGTGACCTGGGCATTAACAGGGCAATGATGCATCTTTCCAATGCATATTGCAATCTGGTGATAAAAATGCAGACGGCTAGCTGGATGGATTCTCCGAACTTTCAGAAAAAGAGAGAAGGAGACACTGATGGTCCTATGAAAACATTTGTCCTCAGCCGCTTGGACTACTGCTCCCAATTTGGTCACACACAAATTAAAACAAACAGCAGAAACTCGAAGAACTCAGAGAAGCTACACAAAGAAAATCGTCTCATGCAAAATGTCAGATACTGGGAAAGACTGAAGGTATTCAACTCTTCTCCCTGGAGCGGAGGCGGGAGAGATATGCAGTAATAAATCTGGAAAATCCTGGAGGGTCTATCCCAAACTTTGGCATTCAAAGTACTTCCAACCGCAGAACGGGGGCGCCGCTGCGTGGTGCCAAGGATTCCAACATCACCATCAAAATAAGGTCACGATACGGCAACAGCTTGGGTTTCAGAGGACCACAGCTTTTCAACATCCTCCCTAAATGCCTGAGAGACTTACATGGTGTGGATGTGGGTTTCTAAAACTAAAACTGGATCTTTCTTGTTGGAAGTCCCAGATGAACCTAACCTCACGACAGGAGACGCGGATGCGGGCAGCAGCATCGAAACTCCCTGTTGATCAAGTGCCACGTATCAGAGGTGATTCACAAACTAGTGTGGCTCATTAGCGGGGGTGCCCAGCATGGCCGCGGCCTTCGGGCTAAAACATTTAAGGATTTAAGGGATTTAAGGATTTATATATATATATATATATATAATATATATATATATATATATATATATATATATATATATAGTTTTTATATATATATATATGTTTTATATATAAGCAATAATAAATCTCTGAGCGGGGTGTACACAGTAGCTTCACATCGTCAACCGGTGGTTGTCACACGCTGATGACGGGTCAATACTCAGAAACCCGGTCTGTGTGTATCACGTCAGGTTGGAGATGGGAAGGATGACTTCGCTTTGCAAATACTGGTAGGGTACAGAAAGTATGTCAATAACCAGTTGGAGGAGGTGTCCTCCTGGGGCTTCAAGCTACAGTAGCATCCACCCTTAAGGGTTAGCCACATTTAAGTGGCAAATATACTTCACGATGTCGTGCAGCTACTGTTTATACCTCGCTCAGAGATTTATTATTGCTTGTTTACTCTTTTTCGATATCAGTCACTTTTCATCACTGGAAAAAGGATATATGTATTTGCATCGGAATAGCACTTCACATCGACAACCGGGTCAATAATCAGAAACCCTGGTCCGTGTGTATCAAAAGTAAAATGTAAATCTTTGCATAAGCTTTGTTGTGTTAAGTAGTGGTTATCACAAAAGTATTAAAATACAGTTATACTATCCTTGATAATGATAAGAAAATGTTAAAAATAGTTTCCAAGAAGGTATTCAAGAAAGGGACTACAAGTAGGATTTTGAGTTCAATAAAAATCATGTTTGTTTGGTAATATATATACACAAGGAGATATATTTAAGAATTTACAAAAAATTGGAGAGGAATTACTGACCTGTCTGTTTGACATTTTCTGTCTTGTGTGTAGCTAATGAATGTTCGCTATTTTAAGGGATAATGTGGGAGATTGCTTGGGGTGGGAGGAAGGAAGAGCAATATGGAATCAAAAGGATTTTTTTGTTTCTGAGCTAGTCTGTCATGGTTCAGTGGTTTTGGGGGCTGGTCTTAGAGGTCAGAATTGTGTGAGTGTGTGTGTGTGTGTCTATGCACGTTTTTATATGTGTGTATATACATGTGCTTGTGTGGATGGAGGAAGATAGTGCATGATGGTTGTTCGGGGTTTGAGAGGGAGAGAGTGAAGTATGAGAGAATTAGGAGGAGGGCTTAGAAAGGGAACCTGTAGAAAGTGAGAGAGTTTGTCCTCATCTTGTTTGTTGTTAACACAACGTTTCGGCTGATATACCCTCCAGCCTTCATCAGGTGTCTTGGGGAAATTTCGAACCTGGGTCATCATTCCTAAGGTATTTTTAGAAGTTATCATTATTATTATTATTATTATATTATTATTATTATTATTATTATTATTATTATTATTATTGTTGTTGTTGTTATTATTATTATCATCGTTATTATTTAGGTCATTGTCTGAAATCGAATTCGGAATCTTGGCTTTAGTAATCCGCGCCCTTAACTACTACGCCATATGTTGCTGCTTTTTATGTATGTGGTTTGTGGTCGAGGATGTTTGAAGTCGTGCAGGCCTGGTGAGCCATGATAAAGAAATCGACCCAAGATAAACAATGGTGTGGCTATTAAAACTTATAACAGAATGTGTGTAAAATGTGGGTGTGCCTCTCATTTCGATGTCTAAAAAGAGATGTTAAGAGAGTGCATATGGTGGCACCTGTTTCCCCTGCCAGACAGCACAGTTGTCCAGTATGTAATAAAATGCGAAAAGCTTAGCCGGGCTTTAAAATCATATAAGAGCAACAATCATGAATCATTCCATTAAGTCTTATTGGCTTTTCTTGTGTAATGAGGATACAGCTGTGATGATATGTTCTATATATATATATATATATATATGTATGTATGTATGTATATATATATGTGTGTGTATGATGTATGTATGTATATATATATATATAATATATATATTATATATATATATATAATATATATATATATATATATATATATATATATATATATATATATATATATATATATATATAAAATTATAAATGAGGGTGTGAAAATCGATATTAATTTAATATACCGTCAATTTAACACCAAGTGGCTTAGCACAAAAAACTAGGAGAAATACAAATTTATACATAAATTATTAGAGAGTTATCCACTTAACTCTAGTGCTAAAAATAGCTCCGAAGCAACCACAGAAGATCCGTTTCCAACTAGAATCAAACACATTTAACTGAAGGAAAGTGAAATACAACGAATAAAATAGATTGACTCTATACAATTGTTTCATTACTAATGCAATATGTAGTTTTACTTACACTTGCATCCATAAATCTTCGGTAGAGTTTGTCAGAAATGCAACTAATTAGATCGATTCGGGCGTCAAAAACACGAGCGGTCCAACCAATTACATTTTTAGTTATGTCTCAAATTCCGCGCCAAAAGCATGCCTAGACTCCATTGGAAACGTATGCCGCATCAAATAAAATATTAACTGCCGCATGGTTAAATTTATAATATATATATATATATATATATATATGTAGTAGAAATATGTTACAAAAAGAAAATATAAAATACACGTGGAAATGTAAGGGTAAAATATGAAAAATGAACGAAAATGCATATTGCAAATAGAAAAAAAGGCTTTTTATGACAGGTAACGACAAATATATACATTTAGATTGACTGAGGTTGTAATACGAGTCATAAAAGTCATTATTATGAGATGATTATAAGATGATAATAAAGTAAGAGAACAAAATGGACCATGGTTTTCCGCAAAAACTCTATATATATGTATATAGATAAAACATACTTGGAAAAGGATGTGTGGCGTTCGATCATATAATAATATAAATAATATATAAATATATGAATATATACATACATATATGTACATACCTACATATATATGTATATATAGATGCATATATGAGTACAGGACATCAAAAAAACGTTGAACACAATGAGAAACGAAAACATAAAAGCAAAAGGCCCTTGATGATAAAATCTTTTTTTATTCTTCCCGGGACCTCATTGGGGGTATTTTTCTAGCCAGAATTTAATGGCTTCCAGTCCATATTGATGTGGGATCGTAGTGTAAAGGTTTGTTACATCAAAGGGGACAATGAAAATGTCTTTATTGGTATGTGTGGGTAGATGATTTAGTAGGTCTTGGTCATCTTTTACAATAATTGGTATGTGTTAAAGTCTTGGTTTTAAGAGGATATTAACGAAGTTGCTTAATCTGTGTGTTTCACCGTTTGGGCCTGAAACAATTGGTCTCAGTGCGGTCAGTGGGATGTGGTGCAGTGATGCAGGTTGAGGTGGACATTTTGCAAGGTTCAATAATTATTTTGTGGATTTTTGGAAGTCTGTAGAGGATTCTGGTTTTGCAATTAAAATTTATTAGGTAGTCGCATTCCTTTGCCTATTTCTTTACTACCCACAAGGGGCTAAACACAGAGAGGATAAACAAGGCCAGACAAACGGATTAAGTCGATTACGTCGACCCCAGTACGTAACTGGTACTTAATTTATCGACCCCGAAAGGATGAAAGGCAAAGTCGACCTCGGCGGAATTTGAACTCAGAACGTAACGGCAGACGAAATATGGTTACGCATTTCGCCCGGCGTGCTAACGTTTCTGCCAGCTCACCGCCTTCCTTTACCGTTAAGCTATTTCGATGTTGGCAAATGATTGTGTTTAATTAGGTAATTGTTTTTGATTGTTGGTAGTTGACTACTCTTTCATAGTAGGTAGTACCTTGTAAGAGGTGAGATAAAGAGTTTTTAAATTATTCAGTATCCAAAATGTCGACTGTACTACTCTTATCTGCTTCCTTGATTGTGTTGTCATGATTGTTTTGTAACTCATAGATGATTTCCCATTCCCTTTTACTGGTGTTGGGTTTGGGTTTAGGTTATGGAAGTTCACTACAAGGAAAGTTTGAAATGTAGTCACAGAATTTGTCCAAAGTTTTGTTTTGTTTCTGCCTTTTCTGGGATTGTAATTGCTCTTGTTGCGAACCATTGTCTATATATATGTCATATATATATATACTAGCAGTATCGCCCGGCGTTGCTCGGGTTTGTAAGGGAAATAACTATATAAGCATTTTTAGAGAGTTATAGCCCAAAAATAGCAAAAAAATGCATTAAAAATGGAAAAAAAATTATGGTAATTTTTTTTTTAAATCGTTGACTCATCGTAGACATTTTTAGAGAGTTACTTCCCTTATATAATAGCGAAAAAATACATTAAAATGGAAAAAAATTATGGTAAATTATTTTTAAAATCGTAGACTCATCGTAGACGCGCGCTAATACCCAGAAGGGCTCGATATGAATCACGACTATAAGATACCCGCTTTTGGTTACACTGCACCGCAAAATGTGGGAGTAGTTATGAATCTAAATCGTAGGAGACAGACACACAACTTGACTTTTATATATAAAGATATATATATGCACTTATAAGCAATAATAAATCTCTGAGCGGAGTGTACACAGTAGCTTCACATCGACAACCGGTGGTTGTCACACGCTGATGACGGGTCAATATTCAGAAACCCGGGTCTGTGTGTATCACGTCAGGTTGGAGATGGGAAGGATGACTTCGCTTTGCAAATACTGATAGGGCACAGAATGTATGTCAATAACCAGCTGGATGAGGTGTCCTCCTGGGGCTTCAAGCTACAGTAGCATCCACCCTTAAAGGTCCTATAGGCCTCCCCTTTGAGAAACACTGATTTAACCTAAATTTGATATACCAGCAAAAGAAAAAATAAAGATAGACTTTTTTCTATTCCAAAGAAAAACGATTTTATTCACACAAATATGCAAGCGAAGAGTTTAAAGTACCAGTAAGTACATCACAACAGCTGATGTACTTACGCGTACAAATGCACGTTCCCATGGCTTTATCGATTGCATTCTCACCTGGGATCGATTTTTGTAATTTTTTCAAGACTTATACATGCCCTGATACCGTCGGTATCTACATATCAAATTTGAGCGCAATCGGATGGAGGATTCCCGAGATCCTAGAAGACACACACAGAGACAGAACGGATTATATTATATATATATATATATATATACATTTATATATATGTCTACATATATATGTGTGTATGTATATATATAAGTATATATGTGTATATGTGTATATATGTGTATGTATATATATATGTGTGTGTATATATAAGTGTATATATATTCAGGTATATATAAATATATATATGAGAAAGAGAGAGAAGTATCTATGTATATATATACGACGGGCTTCTTTCAGTTTCCGTCTACCAAATCCACTCACAAGACTTTGGTCGTCCTGGGGCTATAGTAGAAGACACCAAAGATGTCACAGACTGGGGCCCACCCCAGCATCATTTGGTTGGGAAGCAATCTTCTTACCACACAACCACAAAAAAAGAATTCCATAACGGAGTGGATATTTTCATCACACACCCGGATATTTTCATCACACTTGTAAATAACATGAAATGCATTGGAAATACGGCATCCCTCGTGTTACGGAAACAAACTGGTCTCACGAATCTTGCTGTAAAATAGAGATCGTAACACGAAACTTATTATCCCATTGCTTCTCTGTTACAGAAAAGTAAAAGAGGAAATACTTTTCTCTTTTAACGAATTCCACGTAAATGCAAAGTTTTCAACAAACGCATTATTTCCATAAAGCGAGTACACCTACATATATGCTCTTAAAATCACGAAATACAAAAATAAGAATAAAACTAAAAAAATGTAAAGAACAAAATTTACAGAAAAA
>NW_021829628.1:5000-15000 GCF_006345805.1 Octopus sinensis | reverse complement strand
CACCAAGCCTGATATTGTTCTGTGGGACAGAGAACAAAAGCCATGCACTATTGTTGAGGGCAGTTACCCTAATGTGCCAATCCATTAGTGGCACACACTGAAGATTTGTAAGACGTTCCAAAGATTCTTTATCTGCGATTCTTTAGACGAATAGAAGCACACGCCCAAGTATGTGCATCGACAGCCCAACTAACACACCAACTAAATCATATACTGTAGAACCTCGCAGTACGAGTGCCTCATTGTACGAGTAATTTGCTGTACGAGCCAGTCAAAACCAATGTGACACAGTACAGTACTGCTCCGGTTTTTCTGATAAGTATGTAACGTCAGACGTATGATCGGAGTGTATGACATTATAGTACTTTCTACTATAGGCACAAGGCCTGAAATTTTGGTGGAGGGGGCCCAGTTGATTTGATTGACCTCAGTACGCAACTGGTACTTAATTTATTAACCCCGAAGTGATGAAAGGCAAAGTCGACCTCGGCGGAATTTGAATTCAGAAAATAGCGACAGTCGAAATACCGCTAAGCATTTCGTTCATCGTGCAAATGATTCTGCTAGCTCATTGGTTCTCCATTGTTTCTTCCCATTATAGTGTATGACACTATAATCTTTTCTGCTCTGGGTACAAGGCCCGACATTTCTGGGGAGGTGGCTAGTCGATTCGATCAACCCTAGTACGCGACTGGTACTTAATTTATCGACCCCGAAAGGATAAAAGACCAAGTCGACCTCGGCGGATTTTGAACTCAGAACGTAGTGGCAAACGAAATATCTATTTCTTTACTACCCACAAGGGGCTAAACACAGAGAGGACAAACAAGGACAGACAAACAGATTAAGTCGATTAGATCGACCGCAGTGCGTAACTGGTATTTAATTTATCGACCCCGAAAGGATGAAAGGCAAAGTCGACCTCGGCAGAATTTGAACTCAGAACGGAGCGGCAGACGAAATACTGCTAATCATTTCGCCCGGCGTGCTAACGCTTCTGACAGCTCACCGCCTTAGTGTATGACACTATAATGACTACTCAAAAGGCTCGCATAGGGTGGTTTATAACAATGGTTAGAAAGTCGGGCTTTTAATCATGAGGTTTTGAGTTCGATTCCAAAACCGGGCTGTGTTCTTGAGCAAGACATTTTATTTCACATTTCTCCAGTTCACTCAGCTGTAGAAATGAGTTGTGATGTCACTGGTGCCAAGCTGTATTGGCCCCTTTGCCTTTCATTTGGACAACATCGATTACCGACTTGAGAAAAAGGCCTTGAGATAAAAAAAAAATTCCGGGTTGAAAGGGTAAAGAACGTAACGTGTGAGTTGAACAGGATTTGGCTCCCTTTTTTTTGTAGCACGATGAGGGACGACACAAAAGGTCCTTTGTGAAATTAATTCGATTTCTTTTTCTACGTCGGTTGTCAGCGAGAAAACAGACTGAAAGCTGGTTTCGAAAGGGACGTAACTATGTGGATACAAAAGTGTGCATGAAATAACTTGAGGTGAACCTTTTCAAGGAAAGTGAGAGACACAAAGTAAAAAGAGAAAATAAAGAAAAAGATATCAAATAACAAAACAACTCACTCGTATAGAAATTTCTGAAGTCCTTTCATCCGATGAGCAATACAGTCTTCATCAAATTTCTCATTGAAATATAAATGTCTGGGTAACTTGGAAGGTTTGCTGCAACAATAAAAAGATTATTTACAGTGGCTGTGTGGTAAGTAGCTTGCTTATCAACCACATGGTTCCAGGTTCAGTCCCACTGCGTGGCACCTTGGGCAAGTGTCTTCTACAACAGCCTCGGTCCGGCCAAAGCCTTGTGAGTGGATTTGGTAGACGGAAACTGAAAGAAGCCTGTCGTATATATGTATATATATGTATGTGTGTGTGTGTGTATGTTTGTGTATCTGTGTTTGTCCCCCACCCCCACCCAACATCGCTTGACAACCGACGCTGGTGTGTTTACGTCCCCGTAACTTAGCGGTTCGGCAAAAGATACCGATAGAATAAATACTAGGCTTACAAAGAATAAGTCCTGGGTCGATTTACTGGACTAATGGCGGTGCTTCAGCATGGCCACAGTCAAATAACTGAAACAAGTAAAAGAGTAAAAGAGATTATTTACAATTGATGGGTATTTGTCCTCATCTTGTTTGTTGTTAACACAACGTTTCGGCTTATATATCCTCCAGCCTTCTTCAGGTGTCTCTTGGGAAATTTCGAAGCTGGGTTCTCATTCCTAAGGTATTTTTGATGTTATTATTATTATTATTATTCAGGTCACTGCCTGCAATCGAATTCGGAATCTTGGGGTTAGTACCCCGCGCGCTTAACACTACGCCATATGCCCGTGGGCATAATAAAAAGGTTGTGTAAATATTTGTATATAAGTACGTACATATATGAATTGGCACTCCGTCGGTTACGACGACGAGGGTTCCAGTTGATCCGATCAACGGAACAGCCTGCTCGTGAAATTAACGTGCAAGTGGTTGAGCACTCCACAGACATGTGTACCCTTAACATATTTCTCGGGGTAATTCAGCGTGACACACAGTGTGACAAGGCTGGTCCTTTGAAATACAGGTACAGCAGAAACAGAAAGAAAGAGTGAGAGAAAGTTGTGATGAAAGAATACAGCAGGGTTCGCCATCATCCGCTGCCGGAGCCTCGTGGGGCTTTAGATGTTTTCGCTGAATAAGCACTCATAATGCCCGGTCTGGGGATCGAAACCGTGAGTCCGATACCCTAACCACTGGACCATTGCGCCTTCATATATATTGGGTTGGTGCATAATTATTACGGCTTGTTTTTTTTTTCTTTCAACAAATTTTATTCAACAAAAACAATAACAACATGTAACAAAAACATATTTAAATGATTATTCCGGAGCATATTCACCATCTACTTCAATTACTGCTTCCCACTTACTTGGCAGACAGTCAGACCGTCATTTAAAGATGTTTTTGTTAAATATTACTATTGTCTTTGTTGAATAAAATTTGTTGAAAAAAAGCCGCAATATTTATGCGCCAGCCCAATATATATACAAGACATAAGTGTCGTAAATGACAAGATATTAATATCCACACTAACACACTCGAAACGTACCTGTTTTGAAGGTACATGAAGGTAATTAGAATGCCCGACCTTATTTCTACAAATCTGCTAAGCACTGATACTTATCATATTTTAGGCTGTGTGGTAAGTAGCTTGCTAACCAACCACATGGTTCCGGGTTCAGTCCCACTGCGTGGCATCTTGGGCAAGTGTCTTCTGCTATAGCCTCGGGCCGACCAATGCCTTGTGAGTGGATTTGGTAGACGGAAACTGAAAGAAGCCTGTCGTATATATTTATATATATATATATATATATATATACATAATATATATATATATATATATATATATGTATGTGTATGTATATGTTTGTGTGTCTGTGTTTGTCCCTCTAGCATTGCTTGACAACCGATGCTGGTGTGTTTACGTTCTCGTCACTTAGCGGTTCGGCAAAAAAGACCGATAGAATAAGTACTGGGCTTACAAAGAATAAGTCCCGGGGTCGATTTGCTCGACTAAAGGCGGTGCTCCAGCATGGCCGCAGTCAAATGACTGAAACAAGTAAAAGAGTAAGCGTAGATTTTTTTCCCTATTTTTTTTTTTAATGGCAAAGTCTTCGATCAGATCTTCATCCTCACACCACGAACATTTCGAAATTATATTTCCAATCATAGAAACCTTTTTGAATATTATTTTAGCAAGTTTAAAGTGATTTCTTTTGTGCCGTCAACCATTTACCATTTCTCTGGTGACCTCCCACCCACCCCGTTCAGTCGATGCCCCTTAGCACGTGCTTATTTTGTTTAATGGTTAACAGTGGTTTAAGGCGGCGAGCTGGCAGAATCGTTAGCACGCCGGGCGGAATTCTTTGCGGTATTTCGTCTGCCGTTACGTTCTGAGTTCAAATTCCGCCGAGGTCGACTTTGCCTTTCATCCTTTCGGGGTCGATAAATCAAGTACCAGTTACGTACTGGGATCGATATAATCGACTTAATCCGTTTGTCTGTTCTTGTTTGTCCTCTCTGTGTTTAGCCCCTTGTGGGTGGTAAAGAAACAGGTATTTCGTCTGCCGTTATGTTCTGAGCTCAAATTCCGTCGAGGTCGACTTTGCTTTTCATCCTTTCGGGGTCGATAAATTAAGTACCAGTTACGCACTGGAGTCGATATAATCGACTTAATCCGTTTGTCTGTTCTTGTTTGTCCTCTCTGTGTTTAGCCCCTTGTGGGTGGTAAAGAAACAGGTATTTCGTCTGCCGTTATGTTCTGAGCTCAAATTCCGTCGAGGTCGACTTTGCTTTTCATCTTTCGGGGTCGATAGATTAAGTACAGTTACGCACTGGAGTCGATGTAATCGACTTAATCCGTTTGTATGTCCTTGTTTGTCCTCTCTGTGTTTAGCCCCTGTGGGTGGTAAAGAAACAGGTATTTCGTCTGCCGTTATGTCTGAGCTCAAATTCCGTCGAGGTCGACTTTGCTTTTCATCCTTCGGGGTCGATAGATTAAGTACCAGTTACGCACTGGAGTCGATATAATCGACTTAATCCGTTTGTCTGTTCTTGTTTGTCCTCTCTGTGTTTAGCCCCTTGTGGGTGGTAAAGAAACAGGTATTCGTCTGCCGTTATGTTCTGAGCTCAAATTCCGTCGAGGTCGACTTTGCTTTTCATCCTTTCGGGGTCGATAGATTAAGTACCAGTTACGTACTGGGATCGATATAATCGACTTAATCCGTTTGTCTGTTCTGTTTGTCCTCTCTGTGTTTAGCCCTTGTGGGTGGTAAAGAAACAGGTATTTCGTCTGCCGTTATGTTCTGAGCTCAAATTCCGTCGAGGTCGACTTTGCTTTTCATCCTTCGGGGTCGATAGATTAAGTACCAGTTACGCACTGGAGTCGATATATCGACTTAATCCGTTTGTCTGTTCTTGTTTGTCCTCTCTGTGTTTAGCCCCTTGTGGGTGGTAAAGAAACAGGTATTTCGTCTGCCGTTATGTGCTGAGCTCAAATTCCGTCGAGGTCGACTTTGCTTTTCATCCTTTCGGGGTCGATAATTAAGTACCAGTTACGTACTGGGATCGATATAATCGACTTAATCCGTTGTCTGTTCTTGTTTGTCCTCTCTGTGTTTAGCCCCTTGTGGGTGGTAAAGAACAGGTATTTCGTCTGCGTTATGTTCTGAGCTCAATTCCGTCGAGGTCGACTTTGCTTTTCATCCTTTCGGGGTCGATAAATTAAGTACCAGTTACGTACTGGGATCGATATAATCGACTTAATCCGTTTGTCTGTTCTTGTTTGTCCTCTCTGTGTTTAGCCCTTGTGGGTGGTAAAGAAACAGGTATTTCGTCTGCCGTTATGTTCTGAGCTCAAATTCCGTCGAGGTCGACTTTGCTTTTCATCCTTTCGGGGTCGATAAATTAAGTACCAGTTACGTACTGGGATCGATATAATCGACTTAATCCGTTTGTCTGTTCTTGTTTGTCCTCTCTGTGTTTAGCCCCTTGTGGGTGGTAAAGAAACAGGTATTTCGTCTGCCGTTATGTTCTGAGCTCAAATTCCGTCGAGGTCGACTTTGCTTTTCATCCTTTCGGGGTCGATAAATTAAGTACCAGTTACGTACTGGGATCGATATAATCGACTTAATCCGTTTGTCTGTTCTTGTTTGTCCTCTCTGTGTTTAGCCCCTGTGGGTGGTGGAAGAAACAGGTATTTCGTCTGCCGTTATGTTCTGAGCTCAAATTCCGTCGAGGTCGACTTTGCTTTTCATCCTTTCGGGGTCGATAAATTAAGTACCAGTTACGCACTGGAGTCGATGTAATCGACTTAATCCGTTTGTATGTCCTTGTTTGTCCTCTCTGTGTTTAGCCCCTTGTGGGTGGTAAAGAAACAGGTATTTCGTCTGCCGTTATGTTCTGAGCTCAAATTCCGTCGAGGTCGACTTTGCTTTTCATCCTTTCGGGGTCGATAGATTAAGTACCAGTTACGCACTGGAGTCGATATAATCGACTTAATCCGTTTGTCTGTTCTTGTTTGTCCTCTCTGTGTTTAGCCCCTTGTGGGTGGTAAAGAAACAGGTATTTCGTCTGCCGTTATGTTCTGAGCTCAAATTCCGTCGAGGTCGACTTTGCTTTTCATCCTTTCGGGGTCGATAGATTAAGTACCAGTTATGTACTGGGATCGATATAATCGACTTAATCCGTTTGTCTGTTCTTGTTTGTCCTCTCTGTGTTTAGCCCCTTGTGGGTGGTAAAGAAACAGGTATTTCGTCTGCCGTTATGTTCTGAGCTCAAATTCCGTCGAGGTCGACTTTGCTTTTCATCCTTTCGGGGTCGATAGATTAAGTACCAGTTACGCACTGGAGTCGATATAATCGACTTAATCCGTTTGTCTGTTCTTGTTTGTCCTCTCTGTGTTTGGTCCCTTGTGCGTGGTAAAGAAATAGGTTAATACAGTGGTTACATAGACACATATTTTGTCTGTGTGTGTATGTATGTTTATGTGTGTGTGTATGTATGTTTATGTGTGTGTGTGTGTGTGTGTGTGTGTGTGTGTTGATTCTAAGAAACAAGAAAAACTGGAACGTTATTGTTCGTCGGAGCAGATTCTTTGTTTGGTTCTGCTGGAGTTTCCCCGGCGAGGAACAGATTCTTCACACATCGCGAGGACGAGAAGAACACAATCATTTAAGGAATGTGTTCGTGGACGGTTAAAGGATTGGATGTGGTGTTCAAGAAGGATCTAGATCTCCGGAAATGCAGTAATGTCTCGATATACGAGTTAATTTGTTCCCAGAGAGCGTTCGTAAAGCGAAAACTCATAAAGCAGAGCAATCATTTCCCATAGCAGCAATTAAATTTTATGCCGTCGCTGTGTGGACACGTCAGAACCGGTGTTGACCCATGTTGCGACGCTGCCACACGTTGCGACGCTACCACATGTGGCGACGCTACCACATGTTGCGAAGCTACCACATGTTGCGACGCTGTCACTTCATGTCCTTAACTTTTCTCTCTTTCTCTTCATCTACCCCGTCCTACCCTACAGCACGTCATCAGCACTTCTCTCTCCCACTTTTCTCTCACCATCTTTTTCTCTCGCTCTGCTCCTCTCTCTTCAACTAACCACGTGATGCATTTGGCCTCAGTGTATTATTATACTCCTCCCTTCTTTCTTCTCTACTCACATTTCTCCCTTTTACTTCACCTCTCACTCTCTCCGCCTCCACCCCTTTAACTAACTACGGTATAACGGGCGAACGAACAAGCAGATTATTATATAGATGTAAAAATGGTTTCAGGAACTTACATATCTGGGTGGTTTATCTCGAGCTGTTTACGTAACCATTCAAACTCACTGTACCGCCTGCGTGCCCGGCTTTTCGATAAAGAATAGGACAGATCTGTAGTCTGTTAAAATAAATAAATAAATGAATAAATAAATAAATAATCATTTCTTCTACTGATAAGATCTGAAATTTCAATGACCCCATTAAATTTCATCGACTCCAGTAAATTTTATCGACCCCAGTAAATTTCAATGACCCCATTAAATTTCATCGACTCCAGTAAATTTCATCGACTTCATTAAATTTCATCGACTCCAATAAATTTCATCGACTCCAGTAAATTTCATTGGCCCCAGTAATTGACTGGTAATTGTTTTATCGACTCTGACAGTATGAAGGGCTAAGTCGACCCCAGTGGGAATTTGAACTCGGAGCATAAAACCGGAAGAAATTCTGCTAAATATTTTGTCCGGCAAACTAACGATTCTGCCTGCTCACCGCCTTTCAATAGTGATAATAATAATAATCCTTTTTACTGGAGGCGCAAGGCCTCAAATTTGGGGGGAAAGAGGACAGGCCGATCACATCGACCCCAGTTCTTATTTTTTGCCAAGCTGCTAATCTACTGGGACGTAAACAAAACAACACCGGTAGTCAAATGGTAGTGGTGGTGGTGGGGTTATAAGCACAGACACAAAGACTCACACACATTGTGTGCATGTATACATACATACATACATACATACATACATACATACATACATAAATACATACATACACATGTATGTATATTCACAACAACATACATACATACACATGTATACACACACACACACACACATATATATACACACTCGAACACACATAGTACAAACATATATATTACTCTTTTACTCTTTTACTTGTTTCACTCATTTGACTGTGGCCATGCTGGAGCACCGCCTTTAGTCGAGCAAATCGACCCCAGGACTTATTCTTTGTAAGCCTAGTACGTATTCTATCGGTCTCTTTTGCCGAACCGCTAAGTTACGGGGACGCAAACACACCAGCATCGATTGTCAAGCGATGTTGGGAAGACAAACACAGTCGCACAAACATACACACACACACACACACACACACATATATATATATAGATAGATACGACGGACTTCTTTCAGTTTCCGTCTACCAAATACACTCACAAGGCTTTATTCGGCCCGAGGCTATAGCAAAAGACACTTTCCCAAGGTGCCACGCAGTGGGACAGAACCCGGAACCATGTGGTTGGTAAGCGAACTACTTACCACACAGCCACTCCTACGCCTATATACATATATACATACACACAATACGAGCTTCCACACAGTTTCCGTCTCCCGAATTCACTCACATTGGCTGCCCAGGCGCTATAACAGAGAACATTTGGCCAAGGTGCCGCCGCACGGTGGCGCTGAAGCTGAAATCACATGGTAATTAAACGAGCTTCTTAAACACGTAGCCATGGCTGTCGCGATTCCGGGTTCAATCTCACTGCGTGGCATCTTGGGCAAGTGTTGGGACAGCCAAAGTCTTGTGAGTGCCTGTGGATTTGGAAGACAGAAATATGTGTGTGTGTGTGCACGTGTGTGTGTGTGTGCATGTGCGTGTGTGCGTGTGTGTGTGTGTGTGCGTGTGTTTGTGTGTGCGTGTATTTGTGAGTGTGTATGTGTTTCTGCGTGCGTGTGTTTCTGTGTATCTGTTTGTGTATGTGTGTGCACGTGTGCGTGTGTGTGAGTCTTCGTGTCTGTGTTTGTCCTTCATCGCCACCCACTGCTGGACAACCGGTGTTGGTGTGTTTACCTCCCCGTAAAATAGCAGTTCGGAAAAAGAAACCGATAGAATAAGTACGAGGCGGTGGGCGGTGGGGGGGGGGGGCGGAATTAGTTCTGGGATCGATTTGTTCGACTAATATTCCTCAAGGTGGTGCCCCAGCATGGCCGTAGTCTAATGACTGTAACAAATAGCAGATAAAAGACCCATGACCACCCCAGCTCTAATTTAGGCATAGTGTACCTAGGACAATAATGAGTTCAAATTTTTGCCACAAGAATAGCTGCGTGGGGGGGGGGGGATTAAATCGATTATATCGACCCCAGTGCGTAACTGGTACTTATTTAATCGACCCCGAAAGGATGAAAGGCAAAGTCAACCTCGGCGGAATTTGAACTCAGAACGTAGGGGCAAATGAAATACCGCTAAACATTTCGCCCGGCGTGCTAACGTTTCTGCCAGCATGCTGCATTTATAATAATAGTTTCAATTTTGTCACAAAGGAAGCAATTTTGGGGGAGGGCCTAAGTCGATTACATCGACCCCAGTATTCCACTGGTATTTAATTTATCGACCCCGAAAGGATAAAAAGCAAAGTCAACCTCGGCGCAATTTGAACTCGGAACGTAGCAACGAGTGAAATGCCTATTTCTTTACTACCCACAAGGGGCTAAAGACAGAGGGGACAAACAAGAACAGACAAACGGATTAAGTCGATTACATCGACCCCAGTGCGTAACTGGTACTTATTTAATCGACTCCGAAAGGATGAAAGGCAAAGTCGACCTCGGCGGAATTTGAACTCAGAACGTAACGGCAGACGAAATACCGCTAAGCATTTCGCCGGGCGTGCTAACGTTTCAGCCA
>NW_021829627.1:0-32040 GCF_006345805.1 Octopus sinensis | reverse complement strand
TACTCACAATAGATTGCAACCGCTGCCGATACCCTAATCCCAGCAATCTTCTATGCACAGAAGATTGTTCTTAAATTAAAAATTTCGGTGTTCTAATTTACTAACCTGATTATTTGTTCCAATTTTTCTTTGTTCAACTTATTAGCTCTATTTGTGTTAGATGAGCTAGTCACAATGATAAATACATAATTTGAAAAAGATACATGTCGAGCACTAAGATTTGACCCTCTGTAAAAAGACGTTCCCGATTGTAATCTCCATTGGTATCTTAATCCTGAAATGGACAGCTATTCAGAATTCTCTTAATGTGACTTGATTGACATTAATGTGATTGATTATTCATTCTAATATTTCTTTGCTTCTTGCTCTGTCTGACAAAAGCGTAAAAATACATGCAAATCGAGCTCGAGAGGCAGAACTAATCACGAAGGAAGCCTATGGTGCGTTAGTTTACTTACAATAGATTGCAACCTCTACCGATATCCCGCATTAAACAATCATCTATGCGGAAGGGATTGTGCTTAATTTAAATATTCAATGTCATTAATTAACTAACCTAATTATTCATTCTAATATTTCCTTGTTCCTATTTCTTTCTTAGATGCTAATCATGGATAAAACACAATCTTCCCCTGCTTTAATAAGTGTGGCATTCCTGTAAAAATGTAATTTACACGACAATCATGCAAACAATTTAGTGTTCAATCTCAGACTTACTGGAATTAATGACCAGACTAATGTTAGATAAAATGGGAATTAGAGTAGCTAGGTCCCTCAACAAAACATCAGGAGGACCGCCCAAAGTACAATCGTCGAGATCCCTTTAGATCATCCATAAACAGTAAGTGATTTGTTGTATATGTAATACAACCCTGATCTTGGTTATCAATCATCACTTTTGGGTACTTAGCATTCAGAATTCTACTAAGAGGATCCATCACCAGGGCAAAGATTTGAGGTGACAAGGAATCACCCTGGAGTATGCCTCTTTCCAATTAAACCTCTCCGATTTCATTATGATTCAGAATTACACTTGTAGCTTTATTCTCCACTTCGTTACAAGGTTCTTCACAAAATTCACAATCCAGGTAGGGAGTCCGGAGTTTTCAAGCACCTGGAACAGAAATTCGTGATCTACCGAATCGAACGCTTTCTTTACGTCAATCCAGGTAGAAAACAAATTATTTCCGTTTTGCTTGTGAATGCACCGGTTAAGAATTGCTTGTTCCCTTGCCCCTTGACACATTCGCCGAGTTCCCAATTGATTATCGGCAATCAGATTATATGCCTCAATATAATCTCCCAACTTCCTGTTATCACATTTCGTTGCAAGCTTATATAGGTTAGACATACAAGTAATTGGTCTCAAATCTTTGGGTCCTGACAAATATCTTTCTTTGGGATGAGATATGTGATTCCAGTGTAGAACCACTCATCCGGTATGTATTCACCATGGATTATCTTGACTAGTTCTTCACACAAGTGATCATGGATTGAGGTCATTTTTTAGAAAGAAATTATACACCCCATCACAACCGCTAGCTCTTCAGTTTGGGAGTTGTTTAATTGTTTCAAGGATGCTTTCTTTACTAAACTCTGCAAATGTATCCTCTGCCCATGTCACTCTCTTGTTAATATGTAACACATTATCGCTCTTCTCATTTCTACTCCATATTTTTTCCAATATGAAAAACATTCACTGTTATTAAACATGAACTCTGCACTCTTTCTCTCATCATTTAAACTGCGATAGAAACAACGCCGATTCAATTCAAAAAACCAATTCTGTTTCCGAAATTCTTTTCTTGCATCATGGAGTCGAAGTTTCTTCTCAACAATCTTTATTTCGTCTCCAATGCAAGCAAAATTCTTCCAAGTTCTCCTTTCTTCCTTTCGATATCCACATTCACTCAGCGTATCCCTCGTTGCATTATCAAACTTCCTTTTTGATCAATAAGTGTATTAGTCTGTTCGTATTGTTCTTTAAGTTTAATTAGTTTTGCTTCCATTATTCCTTTCCAGTTGTTATTCTTAGGAGAGTATTTTGTGAGAGCTTGGTATGTCAGCTGTGCAGCATAAACGATATCGGTGATATCATTCAAATTGACAGGAGGTTGGTCTTTATATATTCATTAATCACTGCATTTATTCCAGACAATATTTCTTTTTTAAGTATGGGACTTTTTGGTCGGCTTTCGTTTTTTCTAGAGATAGATTTTACTTGCCCTATTTGGGAAGAAAATTCAATGAGCAATCTCTAAATTAGAGATTTCAGTCTTGTGATTCTTTTTCTTGATCCATTGGAGAGTTAGACTTTGTTCCCGTCATCTTAGCCAGACTCTTCACATTCGCCACAGATTTGGACGTGAGGAACTTTTCGTTAAAAGCCTGAGTAAACATAGGCCATCCACCACGTGGTATTCTTTTGAATCTTGCTCGAGAAACGTTAACCACTTCATTCGCCATTTGATCATGTCCACCTGCGTTACTTGATCGATGATAGCCCGTAGAGTTAACAGATTAGCAGGACAATCCGGTTGCGACACCGAATTTGGAGGGGAATATCAGATTCTTGCGTTCCAAGCTGCCCACGGACCACACGATCGTTATTATTGGTTTCTCTTTCATTATCTTACGTAAATAGGTCCATTTGAAATGTTTCATTAGACCCAGTAGAAACAAACATGCACGTAACAACCAATAATATTTTATAGTTGAAACATGAACTTACAATATAGATTAAGTATTTCTTTTTATATACAATGACTGAATACATAAAATTATTTATATTCAAAAAAATCAGAAATTTTATTTTTTTTAATTATTTTCTTAACATTTCCCCAATTCGCATAATATTTTATGATCATCTATATCTGCATTTACCTGAGAAGCATAAGTTTTAATAATCTCTAAAGCTCTGAAAGCTTCTGAGAGATCAACTTTTTTCTCATTTGATTCCTCTTCAATATTGTTTCCTAAGTATAATTAAAATAAAATCACTAACTGATTGAACTTTTTTTTGACTGTAATGTACCAGCTTGTTCAGATTTGTCTAAAAATTCCATTAGCTCTTCATTTTCAGTATATCCGTAATCAACAATTCACTATAAGTTGGATCGTCAATTTGACCTTGGACTGAAATTTTCTTAACTTGACACCATTTCGTAATTTAAACTTTTCTAGCCACCCACGACTTTCTTTGAATTCTGGAAAATTTTTTCCAAATTTAAGAGCTTTTGCAATTACATCGAATCTGATAGAATTGCTCCACTAGATTCCATTATTTAATCCATGTTATCATCGCTACATCAATTTCATTAAATTTGAGTTTTGGAATTCTCGTTATGTTTAATTTTTTGATGTCGTCCTATTCAAAAGGTCCGATTTTGATTTAAGGTCGTTTATAGTTCTCGGAGAAATTTTTCTTTTTTAACCGTGAAGAAGGAAGTAGCCACCACGAGACATCAGTGGAACTTGTCAAACACACGAAAGCTGTATCCTGGCCTATGAATCTGGCAAAAAGAGGCGGATCGACAACAAAGAAGAGATAATGAAGTTGGGATGTGTGTCAGCTTGTGGAATATTGAGTGAATATAAGAATGGGGGCTAACGGATATATTGTCCAGGATGAGTTTGGCAATGAAAATGGAGTGTTTGTTGTGGAGTACTCCTCTGGTGTCGCCACGGGCTGTTCCGCAATTTCTATTGTCTTGTGAGGCATCTCCTTCACTTCGCAGTGAAAAACCGCCAAGTTGAAGAAAGGCCCTAGTCGGTTGAGGTTGTCGGGCTGCAGAGAGAACAGAGACAATTAATGTGCTTACGAATAGGCCTCTAAGATTTGTATCACCTCCTCTACACATGTGAAATGGGAGACTTTATTGGTGGCGTCGACTATTTCCGTCTTGTAGCAGAGATGGTCGTCGACTGTCTTGTAGTATTACACCCTAATCTTGGGTGAGTGAGATTGGTGGGGCAGTCCAACACTTGCTCACAATACTGCAAACTTCTTCCCTCTCCTTCTCAATCATTCCATTTATCAGACATCTCGTCAATCGATTTCAGCAGTCGGTGCGACGCAGGTGGCATCCAATCAGTGTTTTGTAGGTAATTGAAACCAGGCATTTCTCATCTTGCTCAATTCTCTACAATTCCTTTGTTAATCATCTTGACTGCTTCCGAAACAGAAACCACTGCGACACCGATTGCCTAAATTTTTTCTTACATGCTATCTGTGAATTAGCACTGCTTGGATGGACGTAATAATACACAATCTCCCTCTGCTTTAAATGTGGCATTCCAGTAAAAATATATGATTTAAACGACAATCATGAAAAAATAGTGTTCTATATCTTTGTGAATAGGGACGGAGTAGGTTTAAAAGTATTACAAAGTGTTCTATCTCCTATATCGAAAGATTATTTGTTCAAGGCCCGACGAGAACATACATTCTGGCACTTGTAATGAAAAAGACACTAGAAAGCATCGTTCTGGAGCATAGGAATGGGAATTAATATGCCTAATAAAGAAGTCATTACGGCAGTTGTTTGCAATGACAAACTAATAATGCGAAAACCCCAGATGAAACAATTGACAAGTTATAAATGACTCTGAGCATGAAAGTAAATGTGGAATAATGAGTTATGGAGTCCCCTCAAGATGAAAAATTTCCAAAAACTAGGATCAATAATTACTTAATTTCTTATTATTTCGGTTTTGGATTTAGTTAATAAAGTTTTTAATTTATTTGTTGTCTAACCAATGAGTTATTCGCAATAAAATATTAGCTTTAATTAGAATGCTTTCACTTGTCCTACTTTTTGTTGACTTAGTGGTCCAAAGTGACTGTGACTTAACAAAAGAGTTTTTGAAAAATTGCTTATTTGAATCAGAGCTTTGCAAAACTGTGAATTCAATGGAGCAAATGCTGCAGGACATAACACAATAATTGCAATTTCTAGCAACGTTAAATTTCCAAAGGGAGAAATATTCTCGAATTTAACAAACTTGAGGAATTGTAATAACATTTTATTAATACTAGTTCTTGTATGGAGACTCGCTAAAGAGAATACTAAACAACTCATTTGACGGGTTGAAAAACCTATACTATATGTACAATCAAATATTTTGAATCATTAGAGATCTGTCTGATTGTAGTGACCTTCGTTACGTGAACGTAGATGCATTTGCACGTCTAGTCGCATTAGAAACTCTGTACAAATCTTATTCTAACATTAAAGTGACATGCCATCAATACCATTTTCCAGAGGCCAAAAATCAGTCGTCCCCTCTACATAGGGTATTTTAACTTACTGACTTTGTAGTATGAGTGCAAGGCACAAAATGTGCATATTCACAAATGGGTCCCAACCCATAATGTATACTTATATATTCACATATAAGGATTATGGTGAAGTATAGTCAAACTATCATTTTTACTAACAAAAGCGTAGAAATAAATCGAGAGGCAACACTAATCACTGAGGAAGCCTACGGTGTGTTATTTTACTCACAATAGATTGCAACCTCTGCCGATATCCCGGATCAAGCAATCTTCTATGCTGGAAGGATTGCTTTTGACCTACATTTCGGATGTTACTAATTGACTAACCTAATTATTTGCTTTATATTTCCTTGTTCCTCTTTTGCGACATCACTCTGCCAAAAATTCTTTTTTAGATGCTATTCATGGATTAGCACAGCTTGGATGGATTTGAAATAAAACACAATCTTCCCCTGCTTTAATAAGTGTGGCGTTCCTGTAAAAATGTAATTTACACAACAATCATGCAAACAATTTAGTGTTCATATCCCTCATGAATAACTAGTCGTATTTGTACGACTGTGAGTTCAATGGAGAACATTCTGCGAGACATACAACAACAATTAAAATTACGAGAAACTTTACATTTTCATATGAAGAATATTCTCGAATTTAACAAACTTGGAGGACATTGTGATCAACATTTTATTAACACTAGTCAATGTGATGGAGACCCGCCAAGAGAATACTAAACAACTCATTTTATGGCTTGATTTACCTACACTATATGTACATTCAAATATTTTGAATCATTTGATCACTTTAGTAAACTTCGTTACGTGAATGTAGATGCCTTTGAACGTTTAGTCGCATTATCATCTCTGTACAAATCTTATTCTAACATTAAAGTTACATACCATCAAATTCCATTTCCAGTCGCGTTTAATTTAAGAACAATCGTCCCCTCACCTTCTGTATTTTAGATTACTGAGTGTATAGTATTATTGATGGCCAGAAATGTGTATATTCACGAATGGGGCACTACCCATAATGAATACTTGGATATTCACGTATAAGGATTACGAGATTGCCGATCAGTACTTATTCGTTCGCCACCTTGTTATTAACTAACAAAAGTGTGAATATAAAACCAGATATATTTTCCAAGCAATACTAAAATTGGAGCGAGCAGATGATGGATTAGTTTACTCATAATAGATTGCAACCTCTGCTACCATCCCACCCCAATAAACATGATATGCAAAAAGGATCGTGATCAATCAAAAATTCGAATATCAGTTATTAACTAACCTAGTTATTTGTTCTAATATTTCCTTGTTCTACTTCTTATGTGTTGTTACATGCAGTAGTCACAGTCAAAGATACATGATCTCTTACAAATATATGTTAAGATTCGGCTCTCTGAGAAATACTCTCTCGATTGTCAATCCCAAATGAACATTTTAATTCACGCATTGCACATAAAACAACGTTCGTTATTTTTTGAGCCACACAAAATTAAATTAAAATGAGCTACTGAAATCATTATACCTTTGGCAAAAAATTTCAATTGCCAGTCACGAGGACAGTCTTAAAAATTCTTTGCACACATAAATGATTTTTCATTAACCTTTAAATAATAAAAAAATTGTTTATTACTAACCCAGACCACATGTAATCTTTCAGGAAAGTAATTAGACGACGCTATATGAAATCAAAAATAAACTTAGTCTAGATATCTCTGTATTGCAGCCAACAATATCTAGGACTGTAAAATGTTTGGGATATAGTCACAAACGATAAATGTAGCTTCAATCAACACACTCAACGTTCAGTGGATATTTTAAGAATTAATGCCGTCAAATTTTCTCGAAGTAATTATAAACACAATAAAATTATTTTATTCATTGTAACAAATGATTCATACTTTCTCTGCTATTTTCATGCAATTAACATAAATTATTTGTAAAACATTGTGATTAAAACAAGAAAAGTCCATAATTGAAATAAAATGATTAAAGGTCATTGTTAGTATCTTAAGTCTTGTCAGTTTCATGTATGGCCGTATATTTTACATTTTTCCTTATGAATAACGCCAAAATAGAGCAAGCTAATCAAAAGTATAACAAAAGGAATAATAATCGCAATATATTTCCCGTCCACTGATTTGTGGAGACTCGAATAATCATTGAATACCAAATTGACGCTGAAAGTATAGTTGAGGTAAGAATGCTTTCGTGAAAAAGCAGTTATCGTCAGAGTATAGTTGTTTGTCAGAGACGGTTGAATTTTGCCAACGTAACTGACATTTCCGGAATAAAGGTCAACGTTGAAATACCGTGAGGAATCATCGGGAATTGTAAATATAAAATCGTCAAAGAAATAACTCCACAAAGTAGCTGTATTCCTCAGAAAAGTTTGTCCAAATTGATTTTGTGACAATTTAATAGTCTGATTCTGCACTGCACTACTCCCGTTGAATGAATAGTCAAAAATAGATGAAAATTCAACCACGTGAACAAAACAGTGAATATTGGCGAATAATTTTTGGGGCCCTGAGTCAGTAGCTTGTATATTAATAAGAAATATCCCACATTTTTAAAGTCATGATTTAGGTCTAACTGTCCCGAATTCGGATCAATATAAAATGCATCCTCGTAGTTTGTGTATGGATCACAGACTCCAATCTCTTCATTATACTCATTACCGAAATGACTTCATATTGATTCTTCCATTCATTCCAGGTCAGCATCCTCAGCAAATAAATTTGTTAGTATCGTTCACGAGTATTTATCAATGTAATGAGGGAACATGTCTTGTTAGTAAACACTGGAGAATTGTCATTCAAGTCCATAATTTCAATCGTTTTATTGATTTGGTATTATTGGGAAAGTAAAGGTCAACATCAAACCTTTTCGATTTCGCGGTCAAATACCCTCTTTGATGTGATTAAACTTTTATTAAATAATCGATCATCAAAATTTGGATTTCTATATATTTTTATCTTCACTATTTCCATATAAACAGGGGCATAGGGGCATATTCTCATATATCTTAATAATAAAATGGTATGGTGTGTGTCTGTCTGTCTGTCTGTCTGTCTGTGTGTCTGTCTGTCTGTCTGTCTGTCTGGTGTCACCACCAACTTCAAATTGGCAATACGATGTCCTCGACTTACATGATGAGGTCCTTAAAACCTTCCCCCCAAAAAAAAATTAAAAAAATTTTCCTGCGTTTTGGTTAAAATGAACAACTACAATGTCCTCGACTTACATGATGAGTACTTAAAACCTCCCCCCAAAAAAATTAAAAAAAATTTTTCTGCGTTTTGGTTAAAATGAACAACTACGATGTCCTCGACTTACATGATGAGGTCCTTAAAACCTTCCCCCCCAAAAAAAATTAAAAAAAATTTTCTGCGTTTTGGTTAAAATGAACAACTACAATGTCCTCGACTTACATGAGAGGTCCTTAAAACCTTCCCCCAAAAAAAAATTAAAAAAATTTTCTGCATTTTGGTTTAAAATGAACAACTACGATGTCCTCGACTTACATGATGAGGTCCTCAAAACCTTCCCCCAAAAAAAAATTAAAAAAAAATTTTTCTGCGTTTTGGTTAAAATGAACAACTACGATGTCCTCGACTTACATGATGAGGTCCTTAAAACTTCCCCCAAAAAAATTAAAAAAACATTTCTGCATTTTGTTAAAATGAACAACTACGATGTCCTCGACTTACATGATGAGGTCCTTAAAACCTTCCCCCAAAAAAATTAAAAAAAATTTTCTGCATTTTGGTTAAAATGGAACAACTACGATGTCCTCGACTTACATGATGAGGTCCTTAAAACCTTCCCCCCAAAAAAATTAAAAAAAATTTTCTGCATTTGTTAAAATGAACAACTACGGTCCTCGACTTACATGATGTGGTCCTTAAAACCTCCCCCCAAAAAAATTAAAAAAATTTTCTGCATTTTGGTTAAAAATGAACAACTACGATGTCCTCGACTTACATGATGTGGTCCTTAAAACCTTCCCCCAAAAAAATTAAAAAAAAATTTTTCTCATTTTGGTTAAAATGAACAACTACGATGTCCTCGACTTCATTGATGTGGTCCTTAAAACCTTCCCCCAAAAAAATTAAAAAAATTTTATTCATTATCGACATGAATCAAATTAAAGCTATTATCATATTTGACTTTGACAGAATGTGCAATTACAGATTGCACGACTTTGAATAGAGTGTGATTAACAGATTTTGAAAAACACTTTGATAGTTGAAACCACATTAGCACAATCATTAACACAATTTACCACCAATTGACGCACGACCTTGAATAGAGTGTGCAATTAACAGATTTTGAAAACCTTTGATAGTTGAAACCACATTAGCACAATCATTACACAATTTACCACCAATTGACGCACGACCTTGAATTAGAGTATGCAATTAACAGATTTTGAAAAACACTTTGATAGTTGAACCCACATTAGCACAATCATTAACACAATTTACCACCAATTGACAGCGCCATCAGAAGAATTTGCGTAAAATATTAACTATTTAGTTAAGTTTTTTCGTAAAGCTAGAATTTATTTTATACATCTACATAAACTTATAGTTGTTGATGAAACAGCCCCCGCAGGAGCTAGGTCGCGGTGAGCGAAGCGAGCTGCCGAGCTAGTTTTCAATAATTGTGGTGTGGATGTAATCTTTAGGTATAATCTATCATAAATTTAAGAAGCATGCAAAATGAAAATATGTGATGATAAATAATATATCCCAACCTGTACAGTAATTGTATATTCTTTTGGTTTGCATCCCAGAATCGAAAACAAATCATGTCCTCCAAACACACACAACTTACGTTGACACTAATTGTGGGGATGACACTCGAATAATCAAGGAGAATCAGATCGGTCGAAGAAACAACTGAAAACAAACAGTCTCCGAATTAGTACTGCATCCACATTCTACTCCCTTCTGAACTACTTCACTCACACTCAATCGGTCTATTAATCTGTCTTCTTGTCAACTATAACCAGTGTTCCCTCTAAGCGAGTGGTGGTAGCTATGCGCGCTGGGCACATTGCATTGTGCAGCGTTATAAAGTGACGTGTGCAAAAAATTTTTGGGGGGGAAAATTTTACAATTAAAAAACCAATGGTTAAAAAAATAGGTCTAGTCAATTGGATATTCTCTTCTGTTTTATTTTGTATCCAAAATTTGTATACTCGATCAAGATCCACTGTATTCCCACTTGTTAAATAGAATTTGATTCGCATGATCATCTCCAAATGGTCAATCTCAAGTCTATTACGTAGTTTAGTTTTGATACAGTTCATCAAACTAAATCCACGTTCAGCATCAGCACTCGACGCTTGAAATGTGCCACAAATATCCACAAATGTTGCAGTGGCTGAAATTTTTTCTCCGCTAGTATATAGTAAATTACATCTTCAAATGTTTTCAAAGCACCAGAGTGCAGTTTTTCTTTTAAAATAAACTTGAGATCTGTATATTCCGACTGCAGTTTTATGAGTGGGACTTCTGAAGAGAGTAAATTTTCATATTTTTTCGCTAATTTAATTATCTCCTCTTTTCCAAATTCAAAGTTTGTCTGATTTTGAATTGCTTGAGTGTCAAATGCTACCCATTCTCTTAATTCGTCAGCTGGAAATCTTTCTTGTAAATGCAGATAAACATGCTCGATAAAGCATAGGATTTCATCTGTATTTGTATCTCCATAACCAGTTGTTGATAACAACATCTTCACACTGTCACTCCAGTAAATTTCATTTCCATCCAAATATTGAGATTTCAGCTTCGAAATTTTTGCTCTGGCAAACTGTACTGCTTCTATGGTCGATATACAGCTTCTTTGGAAAACTGTGCACAAATCTGCTAATTCAGCCAAAATTTCATTTAAGACAGTTAAAGCAACATGAATAAGAGGATTTTGAAGTTGTTTTAAGCAATATTTTGCAATCGGATCATTATCATCTTCAACCTGTTTCTTGAAATATTCAATTAAAATTGTGTAGTTTATCAAAGCTTTAACAGCAAAATGCCGAGACATCCATCTCACTTCATTTAGTGGCTTAAATGAAACGACATCTTCAACAACAACATTAGCAGGTCCTGAAATGCAGCTTTTTTTTATACTTGATCGACTGAAAACAGTATAAACAGTCCGGAGTAATATTTCAATATTTTTCACAAGATTATTTTTTTCCATGCATCATCGATCCCTAGATCTTGTCTGTGAACGACGCAATGTTGTTCAGTAAGATGAGGAACCTCAGCACGGATCAGTGATGCCACGCCATTTCTTCTCCCTAGCATAACGGATGCCCCATCTGATGTAAACATTACCATCTTTTGAAAATCAAGATTGTTTGTCATGTAGAATTTCTTGATTGCAATGAAAATAGATTTACTGTCACAACTTGTAAGTTTCATTATGCTAGCAAAAACTGTTTTGTGATAATTTGTCCCCGTAGGACGATATTTAATATATATAATAAGCATTTTGGTTACGGATATATCTGTGCTTTCGTCCACAATGAGTGTATGGAACCGAGACTCTCTAATTTCCTGCATACATATCTCTTTGACCACGTAGTCGATGCATTCAACAAACTCAAATGCAAATTTTTACTTCGCCAGCTATCAGGAAGTTCTACATATTTTGCCATATGATCATGTATATTCATAACAGAAAGTAATGAAGCATTCATGGAGAGAGCCAAAATAACATTGTCAATGAGAATTTTCACTTTTTCAATTTTACTTCGTGCACGATCACTCATTTTGAATCTCATCTGTCGGTCATCCTTAGACTCTGTGAGCAAGCAGCTGATTCCAGTTCCTGCTCGAATTCTTCTTAATTTTATTATTGAATCTGAATGAATTTTATGGGTAATATGTCTCTTCAGATAATCCAATTTCCATATATCCCAGGTTTTTCCACTCGCAAAATCACAAGTCGCTTTAGCGTCGCCACATATTTTACAAAAACTCCGCAGTCTTCGGAAAAACTAAAAATATCACCCAGTTGCAATGTTGGGGAATTTTTGAATCGGGTGTTAAGGTTTCGACGTACTCTATCAACCATTCTGGCTTAAAAGAAGAGAGAATTTTCTTAAGTCTCATATCAATATTATAGACACGTTTTCGTTTTGAAATGAAAATAAGAATATATAAATTCATATAAAAATTAAAAAAATAGCAATTTTAATATGTGACATGGTTTGCGTGACACCTATGGCCGCGTGATACCTGACGTGACCTTGAGCTTAACTTAATGCAATCTGTAATTAATATTAAACTTCAAAGAATAATAACTTGTAATTATTTTTTAAGTCTGGACATTGGCACAATCAAAATTCGCTCATCGAATTTTTTATCTGCATTTCTAATTTTTCCAGCCACTTTTTGTATCATTGTCGATCATTTTTGCCATTTTTCTTGTAATGATGGTTGATTGAAGCGTTCGACAATCCTTGTGAGCGGGGATTGTTTGGCCTTCCGTGAATTCGATATTGAATTCCTCACATAGATTGGTCATTCACGATCTTGAATTCAGTCCATTATCGGACTGAAGAAATTGACACGTCCCATTTAAGAAAAAATAATGATCTGAGGTTTCACAAACTTCATTTGAGGACTTAGTGTGTAGAGCGGCTCGCAAATGCAAATCTATATAAATTGTTACTGAAATCTGTCATTTGGGCAAGATGCGAAGACATGGTTATTTATATCTCCAATCTAGGAGTTAAAAAAGTTAAAACTTTTAAGGGTCGCGCAAATTTACAAATTCACAGTTTCGAATGACTTTTCGAATAATCTCATTTTTAACTGTGAAATCGTTGTCGACATTCATATTCAAATTTGTTAACTCCTCCATGCGAGAAGTCATGCAAACTTTTAGCAACGATCTCCATTTCGGGTTCATTGTCTAGACAAATCACTAGCTTGTGATCTGAATTCGGACATTTAAGATACAATCTATACATTACAATTTGTATGATGCCTTTCATTAATACAGTAAAATTTTCAATTTCTTAACTAGTCTATATTTTTTTGCTTTGTAAGATGTTCAGGAAATTTATCCTGTAACGCATCTTTTAAAATTGATATTCCAAATTATTCTTTACATAACTTGTACGAAAACATTGCTGCAAAATAATTGCACGCTAGAAATAACTCAAGAAATTTAGGTTTTCCACCAAAAATTAATTCTGATAATTAAATTCCTACAAATATAATTTTTTTGTCAAAATGAGAGAGTCTTTAGCTAATTTAGTAAATTATTAAATGATAAGAATGAGTCGCGGTCTAATTAAAGATTTATAATTTAATCCCATCAATTCATAATGCACATTTCAAGGTTCACGTCAGGTTATCACGCGGCCCATAGGTATCGCGCAGCCCATGTCACATAATATTATACTTCTACTGCGCAGAAAAAAAAGTTCGCTGCGAGCAAGGTGCAAAACTGCTGCGCGCACGCGCACGCGCGCAGCATTAGAGGGAACACTGCATATAACACAGAAAACTCCAGCATTCACCCATTTCAATGTGGCCTTCTCTTCAATCGTCTTCACTTGGATTGTATACACTCCCACTCTGTTGTTGGTGTATTTCACATCCACATCAAATACATCATCCAACTCTGTATATGTTCCGGAGTGTTTAATCTCTCCGTCATATGAAATAAAAAATTTTCCGTGGATGGTTGTATTTGAATACGTTGGCATTCCGTATTTTGCGATCTCCTCGTCCGTGGGTTGGATTGTGATCAAATGTTTTCCTTTTCCCGGGACTTTTTTGAGGATGACGTCGTAGAACTGAATGGGAGTGTTGTAGGCGGATCTGAATATGATGGCAATGTCCATGAATGACCAGTAGTGTATGTCGAGTTGGTCAAAGGCAAAGACTCGCAGGTTAATGGGGGGAGCGGGGAGTGAGGGAGGAGTGGCATACAAGAGTGGGGGATGATTTGTTATTTGTGAGGGAGAACGACTATCCCCCAGCACTTCATACCGTGTCTGTGCATTCACCCCCGAGTCTTTATCCACAGCTCTCGGGAAGTGGATAATTAACCCAGTTGATAATCCTCCCAGTGTTATGAGTCGTGTATTTCTTGGGAATATGGGGGGTTGTCATTTATGTCCAGGACCTATCACTTTAGTTCACCAGTTCTTACTGTTATATATATTTCGACTGTGTATGCTTTGTAATCTTTTAGAAGTGTGATTTCTAAGAATATAACACCATATTTAAATCCAGAACGAGGTCCGTCGTAGTAGTCTATTCGATCAACCACCTAATTTAATTAAGTTATATTCATTTAAACCATTATTCTCCAAATAATTAGCCGAGAAATACATCTTTGAATACTTAATATCTGTGTAGTATCTGCATTGCACACAGTCCCTTGCAGAAGTTGTATACGACAGTGCCAACAGGAATCTCTTCTTTATTGTCTTGTATAGTTTTATTCTCTCAGAGTGAATGAAAGTGGCGAGTAAAGTGAGTAGAGGTATTCTATACAAGTTAGTGTTTACACTGCCAACCATTAGGAGGATTAGCATCGCCGGAATATTTGTTTTATATACTGTTTAATTAACCGGTAATCGTAGTTTGAGATTTATTTTGACCAATCTGATTCATTCCGGGTGGTGGAGTACTTATTGGAATTCCACTGTTATCACTTCGGCTAAAGGAAGGCTCCATCCATGCATCTAATGTGGAACCCGAATTGACGCCCTCATCAGTGATCTCACTGCGTAACCGGATGTCTTCATCGGCCACACTACAAAAAAAGGGGACAAGATGAAGCAGAGACACATTCATTTGAATTAGTTAGTTTCTTGATAACATGTTCTCTTTCTGTCTTGATCTTATAAAAAAAGTGTGGCCGAATAGCGAGATGTCAACATGTTGTTTAAATCTTGCGGCATGGCTAATCACGATTAAATCTGACTAGGCGATAAACAAATCATGGATTGTTTTCCATAATACGTTGATGGCCCAATGCACAAAAACACTCAAAAATCGTCAATAACATATGTTAAGCACTAAGTTCGACTTACTGAGAAATGACCTTTCGATCGTCAATCCCAAATTGTAATTAATATCCTGATATGGACACCTTTTGTTTATAATAAGTGTCATCTCAGTCCACCTTAATGCGACAAAACATTAAATGAATGCATTTAGTAGAAAAACTAGCCTGCTAAAGTACAATTTGCCACCCACAGGGGGTGGTTGTTGAAATCCTACCTCTGTAAGACAACTGGCTGTATCATTAAAACTCCTAACTTAGTCTGCAAATATAAAACAACGATGAAATAACCACACTTTAGTTAAGTCAGCGCCTCAAAGAACAATTGCTCCCAAAGGTTATTCAACAACTCGAGCATATCCATCATCACATCCATGGAGTCAGTAGAGACCAAACACGACCTACAATCACCTGGCCACACCAACCTCACGACGACTCTCCCTCAACCGAACCTCGAATGTGAAAGGCCGTGGACAAACCATCCCCGAAATAGGAGAGGGAGGCCATCCAGACTGTTGAGAAAGTCAATCCTTCGAATTGGAATCTAGAATGGACAACACACACAACCTTGCCAGAACGCTCATCCTCGGGGTAATGCCACATCTTGAGAACTGCCTCACACATGAAACACCAACGTCGATCCCAACTCGAGTTGGACTCGCGGAAGGTCTATAAATCACGGCACAACACAACGAGGAAACATCTGAGTACTTTGGACGATATTATCGAACAGTCAAAGTTAAGTCCAATCAATCCATTCAACAAACAGGTGGAGGGAAGACGCGGAAGTTGTATAATCCTCCGTCCATTCTCCTCCACGGACAAACTGACGGACCCCAACGACGCGAAGGATTTAGGCACAAAGCGATTACTCCTCCTCTCTACCATACACACAAGCACACTACTCAACAGGGGAGTCATTTTGGCCACCAAACTGTGCTTTTGTTGGGGGAGGACGAGGACAAACACTTCCAAGACCAGTTGGAAGTCAACGGGGAGGTTGGACAGTGTGAACTCGTCGGCAAAGAAGATGGAGGAGTGGCCAACAAACTCGGCAGACCACCTCATCTCGGTAGCCAGGACTGTGTGGCCATGTTTGAGCAAACACACATAATAGTGCGTTCTGTCGGACAGGGGCTGCTTCAATTGCAGTCGAATGTCATTCAGTTTAATAATAAAGCAAAAGGGATTCGACCTGAGAATCCTCCTCTCCAAATGTGTGAGAATTGCCCCCTTTCGATGTACTGGCAATCATCAATCTGACATATACTGGCCACCAACAGCAGACGAGAACACTCGGCGTGGATGGACGGGGTGTGGTGCCTTCCACATGTCCCCAATGCCTTGATCACTTGGTTTATCACTCCCTCCTCTATTTCCAAGGATGCCCGGAGGTGTCCCTCTGTCAAGTCCTTTTCAGAATGGACTGTGTTGTGGACCACCTTCATCACTTGGGAGTGTTCCAGCATGTCTGAATACATCACAACACTCACCTTTCACTAGTTGGGATGACGATGGGTATATCGACTGATATTTCACTCCATCAGCACACATCACTATATCCCGCACTGTCGATGACACCTCCACATATGAATCCTTCAATGCAGACAAGTCACAATTACACTTCTCTCTACACATGTCTACCCATTTGCCCTCCATTTCTTCATCAGACTACAATATTCGTATAAATTTACAATATTAGGCGAGTCTTTCACTGGTTGGGATGACAAGTCAACCGATTGGCTCTCTGTGTCTTCATCAGACTACAATATTTGGCTGGATTTACAGTTTGAGGAGAGTCTTTCACTGGCTGGGATGACAAGTCAACCGATGGGCTTTCTGTGTCTTCATCAGACTACAATATTGGTCTGGATATACAGTTTGAGGGGAGTCTTGACGGGTGACATTTGATTGTGGGGGTCTGACTTCCGTTTGGTGGTATTTATCTCCAAGTAACTCGATTTGTCGCACTATTTCAGCTACGTGACCTTTAATTGGGCCACGTTCTTGCCTCTCTGGGGTAGCATGTTGGACATCTGCTATGTATTGGGGAAATTAGTACCCAAAGGGGGCTGAAACAGCTGTTCGGTGGGTTTTGGGGGGATTGGAGTGACGAATTTGAAAGGATTGTGAGTTTGTTTGGTCTCTTTTCTGGGGCTGGGGACGTTTTCTTTGTTTTGTGGTGTTTGGGGAACAACAGATGGTTGTCTACAAATGTATTGAGTTATTCACTTTGGGATGTTCATTTCGCTGTCGAATAACTGTATTTTGTCTGCCAAATATCTTAATCTTGCACGTCGCTCTGATAAAATGCGCTCATATTTCTGAATGTAGTTACTATCATCCATCTGTATGAAACACCACTAGAAAAATTATATAACTCTAAGTGCCCGCATTTTATTTGAGTTAAAAATAACTTATTAAAAATCAAGATTAAATACACATTTTAATTAAACAAAAAACGTAATATTCAAACACAAATACTGTAAATAAAAAAACATTAAACACGGATACAACAACCGGCTTAACTAGAGTATAAAAGAGTTTTAATTCTACGCAATAAATGCTGACTTTCGAGGAGAATGTGAGTGAAGCCTATTTGAGCATCCAATCAAAGCAAGACACAGTGATGTGGTTACACAAATGAGTGACTCCAAGGGCCACGTTCTGTTACTACTCCGACAACTTAATTGGGGTGTCCAAGACAGGCGTGGACTACCAGGACTTTGTGGACGACTTTGATGGTCCCCCACTCACTCATTCACAGACCACAAACGCATGTACGGATTCGTCAAGATCTTCACTGGGGACCAATTCACTGTCCGCACTAAGTTTGCCTTCGTCACGTGGATTGGCGATGAGGTCCCTCCTCTCAAAAAAGCACGTGTTTCGGTCGATAAGGGCAGAGTGGCCAAGTTATTCCCGGTTTATTGGCCTTGTAGGGATTTTTAGAATTGTTCTATTTCCTTCACCACCAACGACCGAGTCGATCTTCAGAAGTCCAGTCTTGATGAAATGGTTTCCCGGAGAATCTAAACTAATAATAATAAGATTATTTAATTAAGTACAATATTAATAATATTAATTTATTTTATTATAAACGTTAATTCTTGTGTGACCATGTTGTGCTTGTTTGTTAATAATGTTAAGGAATCAAACAATTCCTCTCAAAGACAGACCTCGCTCAATGCTCACCGAGGATGAGATTGCAGAGTTGGAAAAACAGGAGTTTGAAGTCGGTCCCTTAAGCCTTCTGACCCAAGCGGTTCGTCAGAATAAGCAAGTGCTGATAAGCTGCCGAAACAACAAGAAACTATTAGCCCGAGTGAAGGCCTTTGATCGGTCTCCATTAAATATGAGTGTTATAGACATTGTAACATGGTCCTCGAAAACGTGAGGGAAATGTGGACAGAAGTGCCCAAGTCTGAGAAGGGACAAAAGTCCAGGCCTGTCAACAAAGACCGGTGTTATTGCCCGTCCTTAGTTTATAGTTATATTTCCAAAATGTTCCTCAGAGGGGACACCGTCATTGTCGTCCTCAGCAATCCTGGGGCCTCTCTTTAATCTTCGTCTTACTTTTTGATTAGAACGATTTCTTTTTTATTTTTTAAAGACAGGTGTAGTAGTAGACAAGTCAAGCGATATCTTTTAGAATGTAAAAACTACTCCTTTTTTGTGTCATCCCCTAATGTCAAAACAATATTTCTATCTACACTGTATATTTGCAGGGAAGTCGTATTTGCAGAGTTTCTCGACTTTTTGTAGTTTAAAAGTTTATAGAGACAATCTTCTTTTGATAAGTGTTATTCTGACAGGTTTAGGTGGAATATATTGTTTAGTAAGACTTGGACAGGACACATTGGTAAGAACTGGATAAATTAACTACACAACTTATGTTAGTCTGTGGTTATCAAAAATATGCTTGGAATACCGAGAATATCTATAAAAATGTGAACAAATTATTCCTTGTTATAGAATGGGTTTCATTTAGTTGTCGATCTAAGAATTTTAATAAATTTATTTTGAGATTTTACTCCTTTAAATGTGAAGTATTGAAAGCGTTAACAACGATGAGTTATTAAAATTCTAATAATTAATTCTGTTTCAATGCAAAGGCGACTTTAGTTAAAAATCAAATGTAGATTCTGCATAAATATTTACTTGATTTTTTACTTGATCAATCATAATTATTAAAAATGAGTGAAATACATATTTTTAATCTTCCCAATATGATTATTATTTTATTAGGTTCGCCCTCTTATCGGCCAAAAAAATAAAAACTGTTTTTCACATGTGAATAAAATATATAGGTTTCAATAATAATCATGTATTTGTATGATTAATCAATGCCGCTGAATTATATTTTCTAATAAAAAATTATTGTTTTAAAGCACCTGGGTCTAAATGAAAACCCTCTTTTGAAAAATACAAAATTACAAATTATAAAAATCTACTAAAAGATGGATTTCTTCAATAAGTATGGTCACAAAACCAATTTGGGCGCTATTTGACATTATTAAGAAATTCTCTTTGATTATAACTCCACCGTAGCGGCGGACAAAATGATCAAAAACGAAAGTGGAAATATGACTAAGATCCAATAATTGGAAAAATCGTGTAATTATAAAAACTGATTTAGTCGCAAATCAAACAAAACTGCCTCTTTATGATGGGCTAAATGCTACACTGTATTATGTCGCTTCAATCTATAATAATGCCCGTATTATTCCATGGTGGCTACATATCACCTATCAATCTATTATAATGCCTGTCTAGTGACTGTAAAAATTAATTGCATTGGATTCTAATCAATAACCGTTTCAACAATAAAAAATTTATTAGAATTAAGCGTCTATGTTTTTTTAGAATATAAAATAAATCAGTAGTTGATTGTATGACAAAATTTGATTAATTTCAGCTGTTTCTCCATATGGAGATTCAAATCTGTTTAGCTACGGTGAAGGATTTGTCACATAATCTTTTAAAAGCGAACCTATCAATTATTCACTAAACATACTTCATTTCCAATTGAAAAAATTTTTTTTTGAAAAATTGTATTTCGATTGATGAACATTCATCTTTTTATTCATCCGTTTAAAATACGATAAATTTAAATTCTGTGGAAAAAAATTTAATACAAAATCAGTATCATCTATGTTTTTGAGCATACTTTATACAAAATTTACATAAAACATCTGAAATATTTTCTACATTCAAATGGTGGATAGAAATCATCCAAACCCCCACTTTCCTTAAAATTTAAAAAAATTGAAAAACTTTTATATTCATGAATGACTGTGTTTATGCCAGAAACTCCTCTTAGTTTTTCAAATGGTGTTTGGTTAATTAAAGAATGAATAGTTGTGTTAGATCCAGTGGTTCTTTTCTATTTCATGAATCACGAAAATAGGCACATTGCACGATTGCGTCTAAAAATTCGTCGAATGCGTTGTCCAAATGGCTCACTTGCCTTCTCCATAAAAATTCTACAAATTAAATCTGAATATTTAATACCTGCAAAGTATTCACCCATATAGTGGCGTGCGGTTCCTCTTTGTCTCTTATTGCGCCATTTTGCGTTCCTCCACATTCTATATTTTTGTATATAATTTTTGCTACACGAACCTCTCAACAGTCTGGGTATGTGCACCGGTCTCCGGGTCTACAAAATTTCGTCTGCAAATTTATAAATGAATTATAATAAACTTGTGATTTACTGTAAGATGCACATATCCAAGAGCAGTTAGATCTGGGGTTGAATAACCTATTAACAAGAATAAAGTAATTACAATTACCCTTCCATTTGTCAGAGTGTATCACTGAACCCGGTGCGATATTTCGCTGTATCGCTGCGGTTAACGTTCTTTTGGAGCGATCTGGTACCATCTCCAGGAAACAGTCTTTTGTTCCACGACAGATTCCCCCAAACACCCATTGTTGAGGGAGAATCCGTCCCGCATTATTTTTTCTTTTCGAAAACATACTTTCGTCAACTTCTACGACATTTTCAATTCCACCTATGCAATCTAATAATGTAATATAACAATCAGTTTGTTCGGACAATTTGCTAAATATGCAGCACATACTTCCCGCAGCGAGTGAGACCAATTACATATCGTTTGGCCACTCCATTCCAGTTGACGCCTACACCATAAAATGGTGTGTCTGTCGAAGCTCCACATATAAATAAAACGAATACAAGATTCTAAGGACACTGTCGTGCCTTCGAGCCACGTACCTAAAAATAAAGTACTCTCTTATTACACCGTTTCGGACAGAACTTGAAATTCGACACTCGCTTTTATCGCACACCCAAGTTGTACCATCTCGCTCTAAGATCATCGGATGTCTTTTGGCGCATTTCTTTTCGGTTGGAATGATTCCAACCTCCTGAAGGAAGGCTACGGACTCCATCTCAGAGCGAGGGAGTTCGAAGTCCTTCAATTTTGCGTATTTTCTCATCCCAACGTGACCGTCCATCCACACAACCGATTAAAAAATTCAAAATTTTATTTAAAAAAATCTATAATAATATTTACAAAATCGGCATAGTTCATTTTTTTAGTTTTTCCTCTAATATTTAAATAAATTTTCATTAATTAATTTGGCCCTCTTGGCTGAAGAGTATGCCCTGGATACTGGAATTCAGCCGTCGTGGGTTCGAATCCAGAAGAGGCTACTTTGGAGTCGGGGTTAATCTCGTCGAAGTTCCTTTGCCCGTGAGGTGACGAGTACATCTGGCACGACACAGTATGTCAAAAAGGGATCTCCTTCCTATCCGGCCTTAGAAAGGCGTTACGTGGTCCACCAAATTCACTTGGAGATTTCGACTGGATTTGGAAACGCCGAGGGGGCACCTAATGCTCACCGAAAAAGGACCAATAGCTCTCCTACCCCTGGGACATCGTCGTCGCAGGACGATGCACTTTGCATAGGATTGAACCTTCCGGAGGATCTCCGTCGAAGTGCGTCGGGATCACATGCTAATTAGTTCGGTCTTAACTGTGGTCTTGGTGTTTAATAAATAAATAAATAAATAAAGTGCCTATTTTCGTGATTCATGAAATAGAAAAGTACCGATCAAGTTTGTGGCTGAATCTTCACTCATGAGCTTTGAAAAATTTCGTATCAAAGTTAAAGTCTTGGAATTCGTGTCGATGTCTTCTGGGAATCGTTCATTTGGTCTTTTGGCAATCACATGAATCACGATTTTTATATAGATCTAATTTTCTAAAAAAATGTTTCTGATATGCTTTTCGCGCCTCACCATTTGGAAACCTTTGCTAATAAAAAAAGGCTGATAGTCAATATTTTTTTCAATTTAAAATTAGGTTATTGTCTGTATGTTATAATCAAGTTTTTAACTTCACGATTTTCGTCTAACCAGCAATCAAAAAAATTAGGCAATATTGTCCTGCAACTCATTATCCTCCTAGCAAATTCACTCCGAATTTGTATTACGCTTTCGACCACGAGAGGATGTGCTATCAAGATAGTTGAAATATTTACTGACCAAAGTCTTTCATCATTTGGATATATTCATAAAATCTTTCTTCATACTCAGCGATAATATTTGAAATTTCGTCAAGGAAAAAGAAAGCTTTTTTTGCTGTTTGGCGAATATGGTCGCGATAGTCCTGCAAATTAGTTTAGTAATTTTACTTGTTTTCCAACTTTCTGTGCATATACTATTTTGCCGATGTTTAAATATATTTTTTTGACTTGATCCCTGCGGATTCGTTCATTTAAAGAATGCTCAACTCTCTTAAAAATGATTAAAACCTACAAACTTTATCCAAAATTGGTTCATCAGTGAATTCTGAATTGTATTCAAAACTTTGATCATTTAAATGATTTTGATGTTGCTATTCAAATTAAATAAATTCAAAATAATTTTTACATTGGGAGGAGAACTCAACATTGGCAGAGTAATACTTCTATTCGCATTGATTTGTTTATTCTATTTTAATTAATATAATTAAGGACTCTTGAATGAATAGTTGGAAATGATTTAATCATCTGACAAAATTCAAAATAATGAAGTTGATCTGAATTGGGATTCAAATTAACTTGATTATTCTATTTAAATTAATATAATTAAAAACTGTGGAAAATATATCTCGCCTTGGTTCATTCTTCTGAACAAATTCTAATCCATAGAATGAATCTAAATTGGTATCTAAATTAATTTGATTATTCTATTAAAATTAATATAATTAAGGACTCTTGAATGAATATTTCTTCTTGATTTATTCATCTGAGCATATTCCAAATCAAGAGGTTGATCGAAATTGGGATCAAAATCATTTTGGTTATTCTATTGAAATTTAAGCTAATCAAATAATCACTACTTTGTAAGAATTATAAAAATTTTGGTTATTCATGTCATGATAATATTCTCCAAAAGGTTCATCAAAATATTGATTTTTATTCATTTCATCAAACTATTAAATTACATATGAAATAATCATGCCGTAGAACGCTCATCAAAAATTCGTCCATGTTGATTTCCATAATATGATAATGGTCCATCAATAGACTTCATTCGGATCTTATAATTCTGATATTCTTGATAAAACTGGTTATTCTATTTAAATTTAAGAGAGTCATAAGTAATTAATACCCCTGGAACAAAATTTTCTATCCAGGTGTCGCTTGAAGTTTCCATTTCAACATATTCATTGTTTTTGGCGTCTATAAAATTAATATTTTAATAATAAGTTTGAACGAATTATATTCATTCTCGACTTAATTTTCGGCGCTGGTTTATATTGTTATATGAAATAAATATATTGATAATAACGATCAGGAAATGATTTGCTAGCTTAAATACGATATTATAATTACAATATTAAATATTCTTGGTAAATAATAATTACTAGACCCCTCAAAAATTATCACACAGAATTATCGATTATAAAATAATTTTGTTTTAAAGTATGTTTTATTCATTAATTGGACGCTGTATCCCGGCCCATGAATCTTGCAAGAAGAAGCGGATTGAAAACAAAGAGGAGGAAGCTGGAACCAAAATTATCATAAGATATTTCTCTATTTTAATTATTTTACCAATTTTGATGAAATGCAATAATATTATGCATTGATTCACGATCTATATACGACTGTAAAAAAATATAAGTTATAATTTAATAGACAATCTATAATTACACTCTTTAAACATTAATAATCTGCTTAAAACTTTACAGAATTGATCTAATAGACAATCAAATATAAAATTAAATTGTTTGAATAACAAATTTCTTTAATATTTTATTATTTTTAAAACAGATTCTGACGGTTGTGTAAATCAAGATAGTAATTGTAGAAATTAATAATTAAAATATTAATCAATATCATACTGATTTCTGAAGAAATAAACAATTGTCTGCTATAGTTAGAATTAAACAAACATATTTCCAGAATGATTTACACAATATTTATTATTCCATTCAATCAATTTATTATTTGAGTTTCACTTTATATGATTGTATATAATTTAGTTAAACATTCTGATTTTGGCCCAAATCGATCGGGAGAATGCTATTTAAATCTTATGTCACTTTTTTGTAAAGTTCGTATTTTTATATTCATTACACATATTGACAGCCTAAATGCGGATTTTATTCAAATTAATAACTAGTCAATCATTTCCGATGTATTAATTTATATTAACCCAAAAAATAGTCGACAGCCTAAATTAATCCCTACTTATATTACGAGATGTACAAATTCGTTTTATTGTATAGATAGGTATAACGAAATATTTCGAATTTATCTAAACCAATAATAATTTTAAACTTTGACATTAATGCTGGTTGATTTTTTTAAAAACGGGAAGTCATTTATTATAAATACAATCGAACCCTGCCGCAACAAAAACCTTGGGGCTCTTTCGCTTTTTCGCTTTTTGGACGGTTTTATTTTCAGTACATTTTTCATCAAAATTTGAAAATTATCAAAACCCCACTATGGGCACTTTACTATTTTTTTTTCTTTTCTGAATAATATTATGTCGCGACCCACGCTGGCGACCATCCCACGCTGGCGACCAGAGCGACCTTCATTGTTGACAAGATTGACAGGGCGACCTACATAGTTTGACACTAATTACTGACTAAAGATAATTGCTAAAAAATCAAAAAAACTTAACATTTTTTATCTCTATTCATAGTAACTATTTCGTAATTCGAACTAAATTTTGTTAGGAAAAACAACTAACCATTAATCTGTGTTTAGACATTATATTTTTTACTTTTCCCTTTTCTTCATATGGGGATTCAAATCTGTGTAGCTTTAATGACGGATTCGTCCCACAATCTTTTATTATTCGTTTCTAAAAATAAATACATCGTAAATTTACCATTAAGTTCATCTTCGACAAACGATACCTCGTTATTTTCATCTAAATTATAAATAAGATTATAACCTGGTATTTCATGAATCACAGTGTTAATTCCAGAAATACCCCTAAACTTTTGAAGGGGGTCTAATTGATCGCCGAGTGGTGTGTCGTATTATAGGAAAAAGTTACTTTGTCTAAAAATTGTTTCCAATTTTTACGTATTTTTTTATGTAGAGAAATTGTACAATAAGACCGGTTTCAGTAGCATGTTGTATAATTTGATTTTTAAAGAGGTCGAAATTTGTTCGTAATATGTCCGCCGTATTGTTTCCAATTTTTAGTTCCTTCTTTATCCATAAGTTTTGCCATAGCACGTGTCAATATTTAGTTAAAGCGCTCAATTACACCCTAATTTATTTCAAATTTATTCCTCGCATAGTTGAGCCATAAGTTGGTTTTTGAATTCCAACCTGTTGTCCGTTTGCAAGATCTGACAATATCCAATTTGATAAAACAATTTTTGGAATTTATTCACCACTTCTTCAATTAAATTTCAAGTCTTACCAGTAGCAGTTTTATTTTTTAAAGATTTGCAGACAACAAATTTGCTGTAGATGTCAATAATTGTCAGTATCCAATTAGATCCATCGTTAAACTCTTGATATCTTCTAACATCAATAAGACCCGCCTGGAATCTTTCGTTGGGTTTTCCTGCAGTTACATGGTAATTAGAATCCGACACCTAGGTATATTTTTTTTAAATACTTTCAATGGTAGGGCAAATTTACAAATTTCACAGTCTTTTATAATTTGTTCGATGATTGGACGTTTTACAGTGAAATAGAATTCACTGCACTTTTTCTGAAGCTTTCGTATTCCCCAGTGGGATTCTTGGTGAATGGCGAATGCTAGTGTCCTCATCTCCATTTCATTGTCCAGACAAATGACCAAATTGTGTTTTTGGTTATTCTCGTCCTTTAGATAAAGACTATGAGTTAGGAGTCGCAAATATACCGATCATTAATAATGATAAATTGAGTCGCTTTTTTCATGCTAACATCTTTTGAGAGAAACCATATTTTTTTTGTAAAATGACGCTAAACCATTTCTTAAAATGAATTTTTTCCGGTTTAAATCACCTGTCAAACTGAAGGTCATGACCTGTCAAACTGATGGTCGCCAGCGTGGGATGGTCGCCAGCGTGGGTCGCGACATATTATTTTTGAACACTTGATACTTATCTTTGTGTAATGCATTCCAAGATTTCTATTGAAACAAATTAAAATTGCAAAGTGTCTACAAACTTCATCTGAAAGAGAAGTTGTAAAAAAATTCAAGATAAGCAAAGGCACTATTTGCCGAATAAAAAAAAACATTTCTTCTTTTATTAATACAGGATCAGTCATTTCAAGATTAGTTCAAATAGATGAAGTCAACAAGTTTCTCTCACAAGATAGAAAAATACTTTTAATGATGGATAATGCTACATGCCATTCTTTATTGGAATACTCAAATGTTAAATTGTTTTTTCTTCCGAAAAACACAACATCTTCGATTCAACTTCTAGACATGGGTATAATAAAATGTTTTAAAGTGTATTACACAAACTTCCCAACTGAATTTATGTTCAATTTGAAAGAAGATACAACAATTAATCCTAAATCTTTTAAAAATATAGATATGCCACAGATTATGGTACTTATTAGAAAAACATGGATGGAAGTCAAAGAAACAACAATAATTAATTGTTGGAAGAAAATTGAAGAAAGTAGAGAAGAAAAAATTGCGGAGAAGAAGTCCTGGAAGAAATAATAACTGAAGTAATATTTGAAGAAAACCAAAATCTAGTCAACAGTCGCGAATTTTATAATGGAATTGGGACAGAGGACAAAACAACAATATTAGAAACGTATGAAATGATGGATAAGTTGGAAAATGTAGCGCAAAACACATTTTTGAGACACTCCAAAAATATTATGAGTTTAGATTTCAACTTGGAAAGGATATAAGAAAAATTTGAAATTGACTGGTTATTTCAAAAAATGTTTTAAAAAGAATGATTTATTAATTAATCAAAATCAAATGAAATCTGTCAAACTATACAGCAAAAAAGCACAACTTATTGTATTATGGGCATATAAACACTTTGTAAGATGTGAAAGAGTTCTTTGTTCGCAAAGTAAACCAAAATTTAAATTAAATGAACTATAATTCAATAGTTTGAACCAGACCCCTGTATTCGACCTACAAAAATAGTAGGAATATATTCAAAAGCAGAGGAATATATTCAAAAGGGTTGAATAATCTGATAAAGTTCTATGCAAAAATATCACATAATGAGGAGAAAAAATCCAACACGCTACCCTCAAACAGAAGAAACGGTCAGCACCTTTTCTTTTTTCGGTGAGAGGTGTTGGATACTTCGATAAACCCAAATGTGATACGTCATTATGGACACAGCCATTTATAAAGAAACGACTTTGCATTTTTTATACCGGTTTATGGTTCTTGGAAGTATAAAAGAATTTTTACCGTAAAGGTCTTTTCAATATAGGTTTAAAATCAAGTCCGCGTCTACATGCTTAAAAACATTCACTGATTTCATTCTTACTGGATTTGCAAGCAAACCGAAACACTTAAAAAGTTTCCTTTGTTCTGTCGGTATAAACAAAGTCTTTGACTTTGTCTCAAGGAGGATTCTATCAAAAAAGATATTTTCAGAGTAACTCAAACTATGGATCTCACCTCTTAAGTGGAAGAAGGGAAAGGGTGTGACTTGGAGGCCTAAAGTCTACGTATCATTTCCTGTCCAACAGAGTACCTCAGGGATCCTCTTTATCCTCGGCCCTTTTCAACTTTTTCCTGGAAGATCTTCCGCCCCCTACCGACAATAATGATTCCATCCTATCTTATGCGGATGACATCGTATTGGCCTCACGGGATCTCCACAAGTGAAGAGTACTTCCGCATCTTTTTGCATTAAGAAATTGTGGCGATTTATTTAGGGGCGGTTTACAATAAATGTGTTTCCTCTCTTGAAAGAAAACACAGTGATACAGTCCTGTTTTTTCCCATCTCCCCAATCGATCCCAGTAGGTTCAACTATGAAAGAGATTCCGGGGACTTCCAAAAGCTCTCTTGATAAGGTTAATGGCTTATTTGATAATAAAAATTTCTAAGCTCTTGTCTAGATAGACAAACTGATCCCTTTATGTTTGTCATTTTTAATTTCATATCATTAAAGTTTTATTATTTTGAGTAAGGAATAATCTATTTTTCATACATTTGCGAAGAGTTTAAAATTTTAGAATATAAATAAAGTCAAACCCCGTTTACTTGCCAAATTTTTGACCAAGGCAAAAGTTAGCGATTAACTGAATTTAACGAGTAACTGAATAATCAATAAAAATTTTATATGCACAAAATGTAAAAATAATTAAACTAAATAAGTAAGGGTGCTAAACCAATAAAGATGAAGAACATGGCTTTATGGTTTATAACATAATGATGGAACTAAAAAATTTATAAAATCAGATTAAAAAGTTGTTTTAATCCAATAGTACAAAACTGAATTATTGTATTTTGAACTATAGTGATCTAAAACAGATGTTTAGCCTAAATTCCAGTCTTTTTGACGAATTAAATTTAAAAAATCCACCTAACTCCATTTTGCGAGAATAAATTTTTCTTTGATCTTATTTCTTAAAACCATACTACAATTTCATGCTCTACCGTCTTTGATGTTGTAGTTATAATTCTACGTCTCGATTAAAGTGATATTTATGAATATACCAACGTGTTAGATTGATAAAAATGTTTCGAATGGTAGCTTTGAATTTTCTAATTTCGTCTTAGAATCATATAAGTATGACAACTGTGGTGACCATACCCTATCTTGGAAGGGTTGTTCTTGCTGCAGATAGCAGAGTAACCCAAGATGCGAATACTCCCAACAAAAACTGTAATAAATTGTTGGACTAACAAATTAGATAATGACAGGTTAAACAAAATATTTCAAATTACGAACAACTCAATTATTGGGTTCACGGGGAACATGCACGTTTATGAGAAATTGTTCGGTGCATGTCGTCTTAATTATTTGTATTTTTCTGATTAATTTGTTATTTAGATTCGACCATAATGTGGATCCAGGAAATTTGGTAATGTTCATTCATGGAATTTTTGCAAATTATACACTTCCAATTCTATTGTCGGTATATTTTATTTTTTTATATTTTTAGACCGTGATTCTTGTATGTGTTTTCAAAGGTGGAATCTATACAATTAAAATTGATTCCTTTATTCCTTTTTATGGGATCTGGACAAACTCGGCATTTCAGTGGATATTCGCACAGTATTTTTGTATAATTATTGGCAGTCACCTCGGAGTATTGATAACGCAAAGTGAGGCGATTAAAATAGCCCACGATGCTATAAAACATGCAGCGCAAAAGGACCGATTAACAGAAGGATTTTCCCAAAGTATATTTTAATAAATAATATCTTAGTTCACACAATATCTTTATTTGGAATTAGTTTAGTGGGGATAACCCCACTACAATAACTTCTGAAATTCGTTTAGTGAAAATGTGTACGACTCAAATTCTTTGAAACGTATTAACTTTTTTAATCTTGTAGATAAAAATGGAGTCGAAAAAATCGAAGTTTTTTCAAACAATTTTGCGGGATTTTCGGGAAATGTGAAGCTAATACACGAATTAATGTATTATCAATATAAAATACACCCAGTGTTATTAACATCTGGAATACATTAAAAAATACGAGAGACAAATCAATCAAGGTTGTGTGCTTCCTCGACAACAAGCATTTTTAGTGATTTTCGTGGATTACGATATAGCCAGAAAGTAGAGACGCCAAAAAAATCAAAGACTTAATTTTTCTGGATGTCTGCTATTGATTGATTTTAGTTTTATTTGATCCTTTTTTGATTCTTTGTTATTTTTAATAGATTTCTTGTTAATAGATAAATCAGAATAAAGATGAAGTAAAAAAATTCAAAAAGATATAAAAAAAATCATTATAAAAATGTCAAAATAATAAGAGATTGACTTTTAAGGAATAAAATCAAAAAAATGATGAAAATGATAAAATTTCAAATTCTGTAATCAGGAAATGAAAGTTCATAAAGATTTATTCCTTACAAATCAAATTAAATAAGAATGTAGAAAAGTACATATAAAATACAAACAAAATAAGTCAACTACATGTATCAACGTGTTATAATTTATTAGGCTTACCTTTAAAAATAGGTTAACCATAGTGTAATAATTTTAATTTTAATAAATATGAATTTTATTTATATTTTCGAGAAGCTTTTCCTACCAATGTCAGTGAGAAATTGAATCACGATGATTCCTGAGGTCTCTAAGAACTTGGAACTCTCTCTGTGAATTGTCAATTTTGTGAAGAACCATACCTTTACTGACGACCTGAGTATCAGATAAGTTTGACATTTTTTTAGTGAGGACAGAAGGAATGTGAATATTGTTCATGTCGATCAAGTTACTGTTTACTGAAATGTGCGATGAGACACCTGATTTGACATTGGAAATTAACTTAATGTCCCCTTGGTAAATTCATTTGGGTCTTTTGTTGTTTCTGCGTTGAATCATTTATTGGATGGAGAAAAACTAAAAATCAATGTTTTAAAAAGAGGGAAGAAATATTTTTTCAAGTGTGTGGTTATGAAGGTTTGTTTTCAACTTGTTATTAGTTTAAGTGCGGAACAACAATACTTTAAGTCAAATACCGCGGAGTAGTTTTGCTTGCTGCAGACTCTAAAAGAACAACGAAATTTAAAGATGGAAGTAGTTAATGTACTAATTTTTTTAATTTTGTAGATTGAAATAGAGTCGATAAAATCGAAGTTTTTTCGAAAAATATAATAGCAGGATTTTCGGGAAATGTCAGACTTAGTACACGGATTTGCGAGGAATTAAGGTATCATCGATATAAAAGCTTTAGAACTATGCGCTCACCCAGTACCACTGATATCCGGAATACATTAAAAAATGTAAAAAATCAATTGCGTTTGTGTATTTAATTTGTTGTTATATTTTAAAAAATCCTTTTTGTGGAGACAGTGTAGGAAGTTGTCATCCGTGTTGACATATTCCTGCCATAATTATTATTATTATTATTTAAGCCAAAAAACAGAATCACCGTCTTAACCATTAACTAACGTGTTCAGGTGATTCCGACACTTCTCAACAGTCGAGCCATCTTTTCACGATGTTCAGACCGTGACCCCACACACTTTCTGTATGTACGGTGAAATGCTTGTGGTCCATCTCCACGATCCCTCCCACTTGCCTCTACAAGAGACTCCAGTGTTCGATGGACAA
>NW_021829626.1:20000-32378 GCF_006345805.1 Octopus sinensis | reverse complement strand
ACACGCACATACATCCACATACACACACATATACACGAGCACATAGATATTTATGCTTGTATGTGTGTCTGTCCCACACAGATATGTTTGTGTATGTATGTGTGTATGTATGTATCTATATATGTATGTATGCATGTAGGTATGTATGTATCTATATATGTATTATGTATGTATGTATATATGTATGTATGCATATATGTATATATGTATGTATGTGCGTGAGTGCGAGTGTGTGCATATATGTGTGAATGTGTATATATATATATATATATATATATATATATATTTTTATCTTTTTTACTATCTATTTATGTGTGTGTGTATGTGTGTGTGTGTGTGTGTGTGTATGTGTGTGTGTAGCTGCTAGAAAGAATTATTAAAATGAGTCATTGTTGATGCAGTGTGAGATCCTTGTAATACTCTTGAGCTCGGCCAAAGATTTACACATTCTATTGCATAATGCACAGCTGTGCTGACTGGGAGACGGAGCAGATGCCACAATATGAAATCTGTTGACATGCCTTTTCATCCTCCAACTGAAAGGTACATACATACAAATGTACATACATACATACATACATACATACATACATACATACATACATGCATGCATACATACATACATACACATACATACATACACATACATATTTATACATACATACATACATACATTAATACGTACAAATAGAAACACCCACCACGATTTTATTAGTGTGCATATACTCATCTATCTATCTTTCTATCTATCAATACAAACACACAAACACACATATATGTATACACACACACACATGCATGTACAGATATATGCATGTGTAGATATATACACACACACTCTTTAAATATGATATATACGTACTTGTATACGTATGTATCAGGAATATAAAGTCATAATTCCGAGTAGTTTCCACGTAGTTTCTGCTAGGAATGAGATATGTTTAGACTCATAGTCTTGATGATTCCATAACCCAAAGAAATATACATCTATAATGTTTTACCAACAGATTACATATTGTCGCTGGGGAAAAAAGAACTTTAGCATATATACGAATTCGTATGTATGTATGTATGTATGTATGTATGTATGTATGTATGTATGTATGTATGTATGTATGTATGTATGTATGTATGTATGTATGTATGTATGTATGTATGTTTGCATGTATGTATGAATATATGTATATACGTATAATTATATATATATGTATATATATATATATGTATGCATATATATATGTACATGTATATATATATATATATAAGTATATATATACATATATATATACACGCACATATATATACTTCATTAGATACATATGCATTTATATGTATTTAATTTTTTTATATATACATACATATATACATATATATATTTATACAAATACACACGCACACATATATCAAAATATAGAAATATAGGCACAATGTACAAATCTACACATGACGCCGGCGCGCGCACACACCACCCACACACACAACATACACACACACACATATAATACACAAATATATAATATATATATATCATATATATATATTATATATATATATATATATATATAATATATATATATATATATATATATATATATATATATATATGAGAGAGTCCGTAGGTGTGTTTCTATATACCTATATATTGATATAGATATGTCTGTGCGGGTATATATGTATATCTATATATATTTATATGCATACATATATATATACACACATACGCACAAACACGCACGCATACATACCCACACATATACATACATACGCATAAAACACATACATTCATACATACATACATACATACATACATACATACATACATACATACATACATACATACATGTAAGTATATAGTTCAAGTATAAAAATATATACAGGCATAGTTCAATTTAAGACGTTTCTAGTTACTTTTTCGACATTTTGTTTGTTCTTTTTATTATTATTATTAATATTATTATTATTATTTTGGAGAAAATAAACTTTAACTAAAGCAGTTTATCCGAATTTACTTGGTCTCAGCGAATATCTTTGAAAAACAAACATTTTTTTAAAAATCATATAAAAACCAATACTGAAATGGAAAATTAAATAAAGTACATTTGAAATTATGTAAAAACCAGTTATTGGAACAGATATAAACTGATAGATTTTGTTTTTACTCGTCTTTCGAGTAAATAAGTATCGACGTAAGATTAGTTATGCCAGTTTATTTATATAGACACATGTAAATATATATGGATGTATATGCTTGAATGAATGTATATTTATGTACATATATACATTCATATGGATAGATAGATAGATAGATAGTAAAATGTATATATATTGTTGCATATACGTATGCACATACGCACACATACACACACATACATACATATATATATATAATATATATATATATATATATATATATATATATATATATATATAAATGTGTGTGAGTGTTTCTGTGTGTGAATGTCTGCATGAATATAGAGTCACACATATATAATGTATATATATATATATATATATTATATATATATAATATATATATAAATGTGTGTGAGTGTTTCTGTGTGTGAATGTCTGCATGAATATAGAGTCCCATATATATGTATATTATATCTATATATATTATATATATATATATAGATATATATAGGTATATACGAATAAGTAGATACATACTCATAGATATGTATATACAAATATATTTACATATACACATATATATGTATATATAGATATATATATAGATATATATATATATATAGATATATATATATATATATATATACGAAAAAGTAGATACAGACTCATAGATATGTATATACAAAATATTTACATATACAAATATATAGTATACATATGTATATATAATATGATATATATATATATGTATCTATGTACATATATATATGAATGTATATATATGTATGTATGTATGCATGCTTGTATGCATATATGTGTATGTATGTATGTATTTTTGTATATGTATATGCATGTGTGTATATATATGTAAATATATATATATATATATATTTATATATATGTATCTATGTATCTACCTATTCTTAAATATATGTACAAATATTCCAAATTTACGCAATTATAGATAGAAATATATATGTATGTATGTACGTATGTATATATATGTATAAATATATATGTTTGTATATATGATTATATATAAATGATTATATATTCATACAGACACATATTTATATACATATACAAACATGCACACAGATACATATTTACACATATGCGTAGGAATATATCTATCTATCTACCTATATATGTGAATGCATATATATATATCCATCAATATGCATTCATTTACGCATATACATATATATTTGTATAAGCACACATAACATATTTAAGAATACATATATAAATGTATGTATATACATATGCAAAAAAAGATATATATATATATATATATACATATATATATAAATACATACACACATACATATATACATACATACATAAATAGATACTTAGACATGCTTACACGTATAATATTGCTATATCAAAATTTGCTTATATCATATACAGGCATATATATATATGTGTATTCGTATATAAATATGTATATACATATGTATGTATATATATATATATGTATATGTACGTATGTATATATCTCAAATGTATGTATTTGTGGATACCTGCATGTATGTATGTATGTCTATAAGAGGTCTGATCAATAAGTATCCGGACTGTTGCCATAGTAACGAAGCTAAAGTATGCAAAATGGAGCCACTTGGCTTTGATTGACCTTGAATACTGCTGTGCGTGCACACTGATTTTTAACATCCTACCTCACTTCTGCTCTTTATAGCAGTGCTTGGAAGGAACGAGTGTAGCGTGCGATCTTCACATTAGTCATGACTGCAAAAATCGTCACTGTGATACCTGCTCAGAGGCCTACAAAAATTGGCAGAAAGTGTATGGAGAAGGGTGTATGAACCGCACACAAACTGTACGAGTGGTTCAGATGTTTACAAGATGGCTGAAAAAATATCGATATTCACGAACGTTCTGGTAGACCTGCAACCAGCAGAACGGAGAAAAACATCGCAGATGTGCGTGCAGCAGTGAGAGAAATCGGCCAATCACCGTTCGTGAGTTATCAGAGGATGTGCAGATTAGTTACGGTTTAGTTCAGTCCACTATCACTGAAGATTTGGATGAAGCGCGTGTCTGCCAAAACTACTAACCAAAAAAAAAAAAAAACTCTCGAGATTCAGTTGTACAAGATCTTGATTGTGTCCAAAAGGATGAAAACCTTTTGAAAACTTAGCGTGGGCCTCTGAGCAGGTATCGTCAAGCTTTTGGCACCACTTGACGCAGATTCTCTGCTCAACTTCCTCTGTTATGGTGAATGCGACGATCACACACTACACACCTTCCTTTCAAGCACTGCTGTAAACAGCGGAAGTGAGATAGAACCTTAAAACTTAGTGCACATGCACAACAGAATTCAAGGTCAATCTATGCCAAATGCGTGCTTTAGCTTTGTTACTATGGCAACAGTTCGGATATTTATTGATCAGACCACGTGTGTGTGTGTGTGTGTGTGTGTGTGTCTGTCTGTCTGTCTGTGTGTCTGTGTGTGTGTGTGTGTGTGTGCGTGTGTGTACCACCCAACCGCTTGGCAACTGTCTTTGTTTTGTTTACTTCCCAGTCTCCCAGTAACTTTGTGGTTCGGGAAAATATACCTATTGAATGAGGACCACGCTTAGAAAACAACTGGGGTTGGTTTGTTCGCCTAAACCATTTACAGTGGTGTCCCAGCATGGTTGCAGTCGAATAACTGACACAAATAAGTGGTAAAAGATACATATATAGGTACATAAATATTATAGTAGTATGCTATGTTACTATTATAATTTATATCATATCATATTGTATTATATTGCTTATCTTGTATGCCCTGCATTATAGACGTCCTCCAAAATAAGTTATCTCCTTGAAGCCAGCTGCTAAGGCCATTGAGTATTTTCTCACTGTTTCTTCCCTGATTTCTTCATTCCTGTATTCCGATTGTCACCAAATATCTTTGCCTTATGACGCCACATGTGTGGATCTAAAGGCATGTGAGTGTGCATTTGTCAGCGTGCTACGTTGTCAATACATGAAGTAAACCATTAATTTGCGTACAAATAATTTTCAGTGTATTTGTAATTTTAAATCCCTTGGCAGTAATCTGCTGTTCAGCGCGCGATAATTGTGCATTGAACAATCAAATGATTATGTCCAGTCCACCATCTTGTCTATTGCTGCATGACGTTTTGTTGTATCTAAAATAGCTAACTTAAGTTGCAGACGTTTACATCATGTTGAAACTGGCAAACTTAGCCAGTTTAGTTTTCACCTAGCCAAATTAAATTTATACCTACCTCAATATTGAGTACTTTTTTCCGTTTGTTCCCATTAACGTATGAGTACTCGCACGCATACGTACCCACACGCACAAATGGAGATAAGTGTGTGTGTGCGTATTACATAAATACATACATATATACATACAAACATACATGCATACATACATACATACATACATATACATACATACATACATACATACATACATACATACATACATACATACATACATACATACATACACATACATATACACGCGCTGGTGTAGTTATGTGATAATAAGCTTGCTTCCCAACAATGAGGTCTTGAGTTCAGTTACACTTCGCATCATCTTAGGCAGCTACCTTCTACTATAGCCCTAGGTAGAAGAACAATGCATCATCAGTGGATCTACTTGATGGAAATTGAAAGTTGTATATATGTGTGTGCATGTCTGAGTTTGTGTTTGTCGCCCTTCACCCTTGTCAACCAGTGTTGGTTTTGTTTATATCCCTGCCATTATTAATAAGAGACCGATGGAATACCAGATTTAAAAATAAGTACTGGGACCGATTTGTTCGATTAAACCCTTCAAGGCATTGCATCAACATGGCTGCAGTCCAAAGACTGAAGCAAATGAAGAAATCGATATATATAACTAAAAATATACGTAAGTGCATGCATATATATACTCATTTACTCATTTATTTAATTGTTTCTGTCATGCTGGAGCACCGCCTTGAAGGTTTTTTTTAGTTGATTGAATCGACCCCGAACCGCTAAGTTACAGGCACGCAAACACACCAACACCGGTTGTGAAGTAGTATTGGACACACACACATATATATACACACACAACAGGTCTTTCAGTTCCCGTCTACCAAATGCACTCACAAGGCTTTGGTCGACCTGAAGCTATATAGTAGAAGACACTTACCCAAGGTGTCACGCAGTGAGACTAAACCTGAAACCAAGTGGTTCAGAAGTAAGCTTCTTACCACTCAGCGACGCCTGCGATTATATATATATATATATATATGTGTGTGTGTGTGTGTGTGTGTGTGTGTGTGTGTGTGTGTGTGTGTGTGTGTGTGTGTATGTAGTGAGTGTGTATGCACGTATATGTACAGATATATATGTGTACATTATCATTTACATTGGCACGCTCATACACATGTGTGTGTGTGTGCGTCCGCGTGTGTACATGTGTCCATACTTACTTGCATACATACATACACACATACATGCACATACGCATACATACATACCATTCATACATACATACATAACTGAAGTATTTTTAGGTAAAAAAAGAAAAAAAAGGGAGAAATCATAGTCTTTGAGAAGCAGTTCCAGCAATGCTATACATGTTAAGTGATTATGAGAGAATGAGAAAGAATTTCTCTAGATTATAGGCGATGCATACCTAACATTTTCACGTTTTTAAACAAGATTATAACGTTATTAAAAAGGATTTTCTTTCTATAGCAGCATTATATATGACTGTAAAATCCATGTGAGGTCATTTGAACTGTATATGTATTGGCAGGTGCCTACCGAAGCTTTTGCAAGCTTGGCGTAGCTAATTATAGTATCAGATTACCAGCACGAACCTCGAAGATATGTATGTATGTTAATTTATGGGTGACGTAGAGAATGAAATACGCAAAAAATTTTTCATTATTATTTCACATGTTTGCAGGCAAAGAAAGATTTACGGATATGTTTCGGTCTTGCTAGACCTCTTCAGTTTTGTTTACTTATGCCTAGCCAAATATTTTGGCAGTTGCTTTATGTTAATTTCCTTCAAATGATATTTGTAAGTCACTATCAGTTAAACAGATCAATATTTAAGAGATGAGGAATTATATACATTATTTACATTATTTACAGTTGACGGATATTTGTCCTCATCTTGTTTGTTGCTAAGACAACGTTTCGGCTGATATACCTTCCAGCCTTCATCAGGTGTCTTGGGGGAATTTCGAACCTGGGTTGTCATTCCTAAGGTATTAACATCGAAAAATGCCTTAGGAATGAGAATCCAGGCTCGAAATTTCCCCAAGACACCTGATGATGGATGGAGGGTGTATCAGCCGAAATGTTGTGCTAGCAACAAACAAGATGAGGACAAATATCCGTCAAATGTAAATAGTGTAAATAATGTACTATCAGTTATAGTCAAAATTCTTTCGCCAGTTAAGTTGGAAAATTCAATCAAATGAGGATTTTATTTTTGCATGCGTCATTCGGTTTATCAGCATCTCCCGCCGGTTTTTGCACCCACGGACCAGTTTCATGCAAGACAATTTTCCCATGAACCCCGATATCACGCGTATAAGAAAACACAATAAAGGGCACAATACGTAATTTAATTATTGCATATACAGAATATATATATATATTGACAATCAAGCATCGCGGGTGTAAGGTAGCAGGCGCAGGTGTGGCTGTGAGATAAGAAGCTTGCTTTCCAACCACATTGTTCCGTGTTCAGTCCCACTGCGTGGCACTTTGGGCAAGTGTCTTCTACTATAGGCTCGGGCCGACCAAATCCTTGTGAGTAGATTTGGTAGACGGAAACTGAAAGAAGCCCGTCGTATTTATGTATGTGTGTGTGTGCGTGTGTGTGTGTGTGTGTGTGTGACGTGTGTGTACGTGTGTGTGTACGTGTGTGTGTGTGTGTGTGTGTGTGTGTGTGTGTGTGTGTGTAAATAATAATGCTGTTAATTAACATAATTATTTATTTTTACTTCGATTCACCATTAGCATAATTAAAATAATTTAAATGATTTGATAAACTTGTTTTCCCTTTGTTTTATTTTTCCTCTTCCTTTAATTTATACCCGTTGACTCGGAAGCAGGCTACGGATCCCCAACCCCCAGCCCCCGTTATGAACTTGGATCCTAGTAGCTTATCAGTTAGAGCACTCACACAGGGTACCGGCAGTATATCACCAGTGGCCTAAACCCTTTCTACTATACAAATATATATATAAATATATATAATACAAAAATATACTGCAGACTCCGATAGTCAATAAAATACAAATAAAATTTTGAAAAGTATTCTTCCTGTGCGGCCCGGTACACGTCCACAGCCCGGTTGTTGGGAAACTCTGTAATATATCACGATTAACTTATTTATGCGAGCTCTTGCCCATAGAGTTATTATTATTATTTTTTTTTGAGCACATTTTTTAAAACTATAAAACACGGGAATATTTAAAATTATACTCTATAAATGAGATTAGAGCTTTGTGTTCTCTGGAATATTATCAATAAATCTTTTCACCTGTATTAATAGGTCTAGGAGATGGCTGGTAAAGAGAGGAAAATTAGTACAGAGAGAAAGATAAGAAGAGAAAAATGTGAGAGAGGGTGAGAAGGACACCTAAACATTGACAATCAAGCATCGGAGAAAAAATTTACTCTGATGCTATATTACAATATCGAAGTTACGGTGCCGTTTTCACCAAACATTACGGTCGAGCATGAAATAATCGTATCTAACATAGGTACAAGACCAGACATTTGTTGTGATGAGCTAGTCCCAACATATTAAAGCGGTCCCAATACTTGATTGGTACAGCTTTTTAACAACGCTGGAAGAATGAAATGCAAAATTGGCTTCAGTGAGATTTGAACTCAAAACGTAAAGGATTGTATCTAAATATAGCAACTCATTTTGTCCCATGCTCTACTGATTCTGCCAACACGTTATCCTTACGGGCATGAAACAGTACTCATTTTTAATGCGGGAACATTCTGTTCTGCTACGGTATAACTTATTGCATCGACCTCATTGCCCGAGCGGTACAATTTTAATCCTCTTTACAGTGGTGAGATAAAATTGAGCTCGGAAAGACTTGAACTCAAAACATAACATGTGTAACTAAATATCACAAGAAGCTAATCACTTTAAGAACCTTAGTTTTTATTTCTTGTTTTCTAGGCACACTACCATACACCTGTTTTGTGTTTTCATAACCGAAATAGTTAGCTCTTAATCTCGCTATAAATACGTACTACAGAGTAGAATTACCTCAAAACAATGGGCTGTAGCGTGCGCACGCACGCACACACACAGACACACACGCGCGCGCGCGCGCGCACACATATTCATGCATGCATGCATACATACATACATACATACATACATACATACATACATACATACATTCATACATACATACATACCGATGGGATTTATGTGAAACAAAGTGATGGCAGCAGAGGCATAAGGCCAGTCCAAACAGGTTTTGAATGCCGCACTGTATCATTTAGACAATGTGAACAGTAAAGAAAGAAATAAGTACATTCCATACATACTCAAAAGTGAGATCAACAACATCTTCAGAGTTGGAGAAGAATTACCGTGCAGGCACTCTTAGAATACAACTGTCTCATGCGACCCAAAGGAGCCTGGACTGGCCTACCTAAACAGAAGATTGGAGGAGAAAAATTCTCCATCTGAGATTCTTATGTGAATAGATGGACACACTTGGGTGTATGTATCGACATGTCAACCAACACACTAACTCAACCACATATTTACAAACACCGTGAACTCTCTTGACTCAAAATGTCTTGTCGCTTTGTTAGTAATAGGCTTGAACTCTCCCAAGTGCAACTTAAATAAAACTCAAAGAAAAATCATACATACATTCATATCATTTAATGCACACTGTATAAAGATAAGAGTTGCTAATATTTTCATTCTGGGCAGCTTAGTTTACAGTATATAGACTAAAAATAAAAGATAGAAGCCAGAATGAGCTTAATCACGGCTTGTGCGAAAAGGTTTGATGTGGGATTGCACAATAGCTACAATAACTGTTTCAACAACTGAAATACGCTATCTTTATGACTTTATTAATCTAATTTTGTTTAACAATAGTCATTGATACTGCATACTAGCGAGATACACATACTAAAACATACCTACGAAGCCAAACATAACATATACACTCATTCAAATATGCATCACACACCCGCAATACAATTATTCATATAATGAGATTTTGTAATTAAAATTATCTGCAATTAGCCACGTTTAGCTTGAGATTAGGTTCAACAACGCAATGATACTGAAGATTTCCTTTGAAGATTTTGTTCTAAGTTTCTTTTGCCCTTTTTCGTGTTTATTGCTTTTGTTGTTAATAATATAGAGTTTAATTGATGTCTAACAAATTGAGTTGCGTCCTTGGAATATTTACTCTTGAATGAGTTGAGGTCAATAACTGAGATTATTATTGATATTTGTGCGTCATGTCCTCTGCTTCATTAGCCTTCATTATAGAGGTCGAGTTAACGAAGGAGCATCTATGTTAGAAAGAGCAACAAAATCTTGTGGATGGATGAATGCTTTTTCGTCATTCGATGATAATTAATTCGTTCAATCTACTGAATTAATCAGAGCATTCCAGAGACATGTGCGTAACTTTAATGTAATTCTCAGGAAGAATCAGCGTAACACAGTAACAATGTTGTACCTCTGAATTACAGGTGCAATCCATGTAATTCTATACAAAGAGCTTCTATACAATTTCCGTCAATATAATCTTACTTACAAGGTATTGATTGGCGCGAGACTATAGGAAATGTGACTATATCTTTAAACTCATGGTTGCGAAGGAAGCTTCTTAATTATTCGAGAAAATAGCGTCTAGAATCCGAGATATGATAGAGTTTTAAAAAAGGAGGAGGAGGAGGAGGAGGAGGAGGAGGAGGGGGGGGGAGGAGGAGGAGGTGTTGATGGCATGTATTTGGTTAGTTAAGTTTAAAAAGTGATATCCTGAAACTTCTTTTACAATAAAGATTCAATTCATTGAATTTCCCATTGTGTCATAGAAAGAATATGAATACACCGACTGTATTAACATATGCCCTTATGTCGGTTTCCAGTTCAGAAAGTAAATTCAATAAATTTACAAAATCTATTGTGTGCGGCATTTAGTACATTACCCATTAGCTTTATTTATGTTATTGGCCTTTTGGGGTTATTTTCTTTGCTCTTAACCACTACGCCATATGCCCATGGGCATATGGCGTAGTGGTTAAGAGAGCGTGTTACTAACCCCAAGATTCCGCGTTCGATTCCAGGCAGTGACCTGAATAATAATAATAATAATAATAATAATAATAATAATAATAATAGCATCGAAAAATACCTTAGTAATGAGAATCCAGGCTCGAAATTTCCCCAAGAAACCTGATGAAGGCTAGAGGGCATATCAGCCGAAACGTTATGTTAACAACAAATAGGATGAGGACAAATTTCCGTCAATTGTACATAATATACTAATTATGCTCCAACGTTTGTTTGTTGCTCATTTTTGTTGTTTTTATGTTTATTTTATATATTATAATATATTATTATATATATTATTTTAAATATTATTATAGGCGCAGGAGTGGCTGTGTGGTAAGTAGCTTGCTTACCAACCACATGGTTCCGGGTTCATTCCCACTGCGTGGCATCTTGGGCAAGTGTCTTCTGCTATAGCCTCGGGCCGACCAATGCCTTGTGAGTTGATTTGGTAGACGGAAACTGAAAGAAGCCTGTCGTATATATGTATATATATATATATATATATATATATATATATATATATGTATGTGTGTATATGTTTGTGTGTCTGTATTTGTCCCCTAGCATTGCTTGACAACCGATGCTGGTGTGTTTACATCCCCGTCACTTAGCGGTTCGGCAACAGAGACCGATAGAATAAGTACTGGGCTTACAAAGAATAAGTCCCGGGGTCGAGTTGCTCGACTAAAAGGCGGTGCTCCTGTATGGCCGCAGTCAAATGACTGAAACAAGTAAAAGAGTAAAAGAGTAAAGAGTATAATAATTTTGAAACTGCGGGAACATGAAAAGCAGATTAGGCTAAAAAAAATCATTTTTTATTCATTTTGTAACAAAATCAGCTTACAGATCTGCGGCATCCGTGATACTGTTCTATCCTGACGATGTCAAACAGAACAAATCATATGACCATTGTTCTTTTTGAGCGC